>NC_056747.1:9699296-9950686 GCF_019279795.1 Protopterus annectens | reverse complement strand
GTTGTCTGACACTCTTATTGAAATGTTAGAGATTTTATTCTTCTATTAGGACATTTGCAACTCAGTGGGTTTGTTTCCAAGAATCCAAATGCTCAAAGCAATGCTGTCTGGAACTGAGGGGGAACTGTTGTATCAGTGCATGCACTAATAAGCAACACGATTGCCGAACATATGAAAAATAATTATCTGTAAAAGAAAAAAGAAAGCATGTTGCAACAAGCATGAAAAAAAAAATACAACTGTCCAGGCTGGGATAATCATTCCACTAAGTTTTACCAAAACAAGCGCATGTTAAAGATGTAACTTCAGTGCTGCAAAGGATGCAGATTTGAGTGTGACTAGATTAACTAATCTGATGGCCTGTGGGTGGGGGAAGGGAAATACAAACAAACAGTAAAGTCTTAGCATTTCCTAACAACCAAACCACACTGAAGTTTGTGACATCTATCCTGCAGTATGCTAACAAACCTTCTCTGAAAATCCTGTCTCTGTGTAAATATATGACTTACACTGCACTAAAAGATAAACAAAGTACTCTGGCAAGTAACTGATTTTAGAAACAAAATAATGCCCCTTTAAAAGTATTGCATTACTGCTGTGTTTTGTATAGTAGCAGCAGTAGTAGTTAGGTCATTAAATGCCTGAAAGGCTACTTTTCCAAATGGGTAAATGCACAGATTAAACTAATGAATGGGTGACACTGAGACTTGTTGTCAGTAGAAAGTACAGTTTTGTACCTACCATAAATGTAGATGTTCGAGTGCTAATACAGCTGCAGTAATTACAGATGGGTTCTCTGCCGTCAGGCGGGACCTCGGTCGGCCGAATTCCAAAGTCTAGGTCTGGCGTCGGTTGTTGTCGCTTTCTTTCCTGACGTCAGTGCGGCAGAGGTATATAAGACACAGCCAATGCCATTTTCTTCAGTCTTTCTTGCCCCAGATGTCAGGTGCCCCCAGAAGGAAGGCAATACATAAATTATATATATAATCATGCAATGCAATATAATCCAAAAATCTGTAGTTGCAAGCAAATACACCATAGAAGGATAACCCAATCGGGTTGTATGAGGAGGTGTTAGCCACTAGGCCTTTACCAAGAGGGGAAGGAGGGAGGGAAACCTGTACTGCAGCTGTATTAGCACTCGAACATCTACATTTAAGGTAGGTACAAAACTGTAATATGTTCATCGTGCATACAGCTGCAGTAATTACAGATGGGTAGAATCCCAAAGCTACGCACAGGGTGGTAGGCACTAGGTGGAACTGGGAAGAGCCAGAATGCCCTGCAACACAGCAGTGGCAAAGCCTGCTCTAGTTTTGGAGTATAAAGGCAGGTGGTAGTGTTTTGTGAAGGTATGCACAGAACTCCAAGTGGCTGCCTCCAAAATATCTTTGGTAGGGACTCCTCTGAGGAAGGCTCTAGAGGTAGCTGTGGCCCTTGTGGAGTGGGACCTGATGCCTGTAGGAACAGATTTGCCATGAAAGGAGTAACAAAACCGTATGCAGTGGCCTATCCATTTTGAAATTGTCTGTTTGGAAATTGGCTTCCCTTGAGCTCCTACAGCATAGGACACAAAGAGTTGTTCTGATTTCCTGAAAGGCTTTGTTCTGTCCAAATAGTAACGTAGCTGTCTATGGATGTCTAAGGAATGAAGCAGCCTTTCCCCTTTGTTTTGAGGATTGGGGTAAAAGGTAGGTAAGTGTATGGCCTGATTTAAAGCTACCCTGGATACTACCTTAGGCATAAATGACGGGTTGGTTCAGAGGGGAAACCCTGTCCTGATGGAAGATGAGAAAGGGCTGCACAGCCATGAGGGCTTGTAGTTCAAACCCTACGAGCTGAGGTAATGGCCAGAAGGAAAGCTGTTTTCCAGGACAAATATTGCAAATCTGTTGAGGCAGCTGGTTCAAAGGGAGGTAAAGTTAATTTTTCTAGAATGTAATTAAGATCCCAGGCTGGTATTGGTTGTTTCCTTGGAGGTCTTACATTCTTAGCCCCTCTGAGGAACTGTCTTAAGAGTGGGTGAGAGAATAAGGGTGGATCAGTGTTGTATTCTGCAGAAATGGCTGAGGCATGAATTTTGATGGAGGAAAATGAAAGTCCACTGTTCAACAGCTCAGCTAGATACTGTAATATCTGAGGCAAATTCAGTTTTCTAGGATCCTAGCATTTTTTCTCATTCCAAGCGCAAAACCATTTCCATTATGCGGAGTAAGCCTTTCTAGTAGATGGCCTTCTGGCCTCCAAAATGACATCCTGCACCTCTTTGGAGAGTAGGGTCTGTTGTGGTGTTAAGGAATTTTCCATGCAGTTAGATTGAGTGTTTTCAGCTGACTGTGAAGAGTTTTGTAGCTATGCTGAGTCAGTAGAAGAGGCATTAGAGGTAGGGTCCAGGGAGGAGTATGTGTTAGGCTCCTCAGGAGTGGGTACCAGTGTTGTCTTGGCCAGTCTGGAGCAATCAGTATCATCTTCGGTCTGTCTGCTCTTGCTTTCAAGAGCACCTTGGGCAGAAGAGGCAAAGGAGGGAAGGCGTAAACTGTCTGTGCTGCCCAACTGAAAGAAAGGGCGTCCACTCTCCAGGCCTTTGGATGGAAGGTCCTTGAGCAGAACTTTGTTAATTGATGATTCCTGTGGGAGGCAAAGAGATCTATGTCTGGTCTTCCCCACGCTTGGATTATCTTTGTAAACACTTGAGGATGCAACTTCCATTCGTGTGGGTCTGTCATATTTCTGCTTAGATTGTCTGCCAGCGTGTTTCCCATTCCTGGCAGGTACTGTGCTTGAAGTTCGATTTGCCATTCCAGAGCCAAGTTCCAAAGTGACATGGCTAGCCTGCACAGGGGGTATGAATGTGTTCCTCCTTGTTTGTTTATGTACCACATTACTGTGGTGTTGTCTGTTCTTATCAATAATTGCCCTGGATGTAGGAGGTCCTTGAAAGCTGTAATTGCATTTATCACTGCTAGCATTTCATTTTGATTGATGTGAAGGTGCTTTTCCTTTTGGGACCATTTGCCCTGAATGCACCTGTCTGTCATGTGTGCCCCCCAGGCGTAGTCTGAGGCGTCTGTTGTGATGACTTGATTTGCTAGAGACTTGCAGAATGGTAGACCTGTGTTTGTTTGGCAAGCTTGGGCCCACCATAGAAATTCCTCTTGCAAGCATGGGATTATTGGTATTATTGTTTCCAAACTGTGGCTGTGTTGAGACCATAGGTTTTTTAGGTACCATTGAAGTTTCCTCATATGCAACTTTGTACATGGGATTAGAAGAATGCAAGATGCCATGAAGCCCAGAGCCTGCAGGATTTTCCTTGCAGTAAGCCTGGTACAATATGATAGTATCTTGAAGTACTGAGTTAGTTGCCCCTGTTTTTCTGGTGTAAGATAGGCCATCTGGGTGGTTGTGTCCAAGTTGGCACCCAGGAAAGTTATTTTCTGAGATGGTGTTAGCCTGGATTTCTCTTTGTTGACTGTGTATCCCAGGGAATTCAATAACCGCGTTACATAAGCCAGATGTTCCAGAAGTATGTGTTTGCTGTCCGCTTGGATCAGGCAATCGTCCAAATAAGGGTAAATTTGTATCCCTTGAAGTCTGCAGGAGGCAATTACTGATGCCAGGCATTTCGTGAATACTCTGGGCGCAGTAGATAAGCCAAAGGGCAATGCAGAGAATTGATAGTGGATTGAACCTGCAATAAATCTGAGGTATCTTCTGCAACTTTGTCTGATTAGGACATGCAGGTATGCCTCCTTGAGGTCCAATGTTACCAGCCAAAACTCCTTGCCCAGCATGGGAAGAAGCTGCTGTAAGGTAAGCATCTTGAATTTTGGTACGAGTAGAAATGTGTTTAGGATGGATAAGTCCAAAATGGGTCTCCAATCGGTTCCTTTCCTTGGTACCAGGAATAGTCTGGAATAAAAACCTTGACCTTGTTCGTGAGTAGGTACCTCTTGAATAGCTTTCATGTCCATGAGCTTTGAAATTTGTATTTGAGCCTCTGCCCTTTGATTGTGTGGCAGGTTTGGCATGCCTCTCATTTTTGGAAGAGTGTGAAAATGAAATCTGTAGCCTCTGTTTATAATGTCCAGGATCCATTTGTCTGTTGTGACAATATGCCACTTTCTTGTAAATAATGCTAACTTCCCTCCCAAGGGTGCTGCTAGCTGAGACTTGCTTGGCATGCAAAGGGGAAAGTCATTGGGTTTGTTTCCTGTATTGTTGTGCACTGTCTTCGCCACCTCTTGGTGCTGGAGTTTGCCATTGCCTGCCTCTATATGATCCTTGAGATTGTCCTCTGCCCCTTGTGTGCCTGTATCTACCTCTTTGGGGCTTGTCCGTGGCTGGAAAGGACCAGTTTTTTGAAGGCCAATTTCTGCTGAAACGTGGTGGTTGAACCTGTAGAAAAGCTTTGACAGTTTGCATAGATTTAGCTTTTTCTTCCATTTTCCGTAGTATCTCCTCAGCATTAGTACCAAATAATACATCCTTTTGTAAAGGAGCATCTAGTAGTTTAGCTTTAACATGATCAGGCAAAGTTTGTTCCCTAAGCCAGGCATGCCTACGAATGACTGATCCTGTAACCGCAGCTCTACTTGAGGCCTGTAGAGCATCACAGCCACATTGTAAGGTGTGCTTACCCACTTGTTCTGCACTATGCATCATATCCTGCAACTCCTTCAAATCTGGTTGTTCAGGTTGTGACATTTTATTCCTTAATTGTGATAACAGAAACTGCTGATATTTAAGCATATGGAACTGACAATTTAAGGCCCTCATGGCTAGGGTGGCCGAGGTATATACCTTTTTTCCCCACCTTTCTAAGGATCTAGACTCCCTTTCGGAAGGTAGTGGATTCTTAGCAGTAGAGGCATTCATTCCCTTGGGGCCTTGAGATATGGTTTCAGGGAAAGCATTATGGCTTTTGTAAAGAAATTGGTGAAAGTTAGGAACTCTGTAGTACCTATCAGGCTTGACTGGGGCAGAAGGCAGGGAATCCGGATTAAGGCAAGCCTCCGAGTAAACATCATCAAGTATGTCCAAGACAGGAGGTATCGCCAGAGGTCTGTGCTGAGGTCGCAAAAGAAATTCCCTAAGTCTTTTCTTGGAATCAGAAAAGTCTAGGCCTTCCCAATGGAAGTGTTCCCTCAAGGTATGCAAGGTTTCCCCAAAAGAAAAATCCTCTGGAGGAGATACAGAAGGAATGGACTGCTCTGCATCAGAATCTTCAAAAGGGGAGTACGAGTGTTCCTCTTCATCAGAATGTTCTGAAATAATGGAGCCCTGGTCAGAAGAGGGAGAATCTTCCTCCACTCTGGGTCTCTTGTCCGGAGGGGGTTGGGAACCCCTGATAAGAGTAATTAAATCCTCAGCCATTTTTTGCATCTGCTTTTTAGGCATGGGGCCTGGAGATGGGCCCTGTGCAACAGGCCTCTTGGGATGCATGGCTGATTTGGACTTAGTAAAGGCCTTTATGGAAAAGGAAGATGAGGGTCTAAAGACACCATGGGTGGAAGTGGACCTGTCCACATAAGGAGGCTCAACACTCACAGTGGCTTCGGTAGCTGTAGTCTGGGTATGGGCCGAGGCACCTGCAGTCTCGGTCACGGAAGACACCGCCAGAGAAGTGTCATCGGTAGTCAGGGGCTGCGTAGGCGCCTCGCTGAGAACCGGACCACGTGTAGCCGGTTTTGGCGTGGTGTCGGTGGAGACCGCGGACCTCGCGTGTCGGTCTTTGTCCTTGCATTTTTTGGACAAAACGGTAGTCGGAGTCTCCGACGACATTTTATAATCAAAAGCTTTACCAAAAAAGTGCTGGGCGAACTCCGCCCGACGCTTAATAGTGCATTTATTGAAAGTAGCGCAAAAGCGACAGCCCAAGACGTCGTGGTCTGCGCCTAAACAAGGTATGCAGAGGGAATGGAAATCCTTATGCGGTATTTGCTTCCCACAAGAAATACAATTGTTAACTTTGTCTGACATCAGTCTGTGGCAAGAAAAGTTTCCCCAACGGGGTACTTAGCTTTAAAGAAGACTTCGGTTTCCAAATTTTTGTAATTTCAGGAACTGGCCGACCGGCACTTGCGAACTGCTTCTGCTTCGGGCACCGCGCGGCAAAAAAGACTGAAGAAAATGGCGTCGGCTGTGTCTTATATACCCCTGTCGCACTGACGTCAGGAAAGAACGCGACAACAACCGACGCCGGACCCAGACTTTGGAATTCGGCCGACCGAGGTCCCGCCTGACGGCAGAGAACCCATCTGTAATTACTGCAGCTGTATGCACGATGAACATCTGCAATTTGAGATGGAATTTGGCTAACACCTTTGAAGCTTCCTGCAGGCAATCTTCCCCCAACCCCCTCAGCCAAAAGTGAGCATGCTCAGCAAGGCAAACCTGAAATGTAAACAAAGGCTGAATCAAAACAAAAAATCCCTGGGATTGTCCCTTTAAAAAGGAACTTGTGTGAATCAGGAACCCTGTAATATCCGTCAGGTTTTCTGGGAGCAGGAGGCAAAGAATCAGGGGCCAAACTAGATTCTGAAAAGGCATCATCAACAATGTCTAGTACAGGAGGTATAGCTAAAGGCCTACGCTGAGGCAGGAGTAAGAAATTCCTAAGCCTCTTTTTTGAATCAGAAAAATTCTGGCTTTCCCAGTGGAAATGCTCCCTTAGAGTATGTAAGGTCTCCCAAAAGAAAAATCCTCTGGAGGGGAAGCAGAGGGAATAGAGTCATCTGCATCAGAATCCTCATAAGTAGATAAGGGCAAATCCAGATCATCAGAAAAATCAGAATCCTGGTCAGAAGATTCATAAACAACTTCAGTCCTAGGTCTCTTAGAAGGGGGAGGCTGGCTTCCCCTGATTAGAGTTATAAGATCTTCAGCGATTCTTATAATTTGTTTTTAGGCATAGAGACCTGAGCATGCGGCCTGGGCATTGGTTTCTTAGGCACAGTTCTAGATTTTGGCCTAAATGAAGAAGGAGGCATCAGTTTAATATGCAAGTCCGTAGGCCTGAATATACCCTCAGAAGCCAGTGCCTGCACAGCGGCTCTGGACCCATCCAAGTAGAGACATCCGCGGGTTCCACAGTTGAAGCATCTCGCGGCATACTGGACTCCAAATGGGTCTCAGTAGAGGCCTGCGAGTCAGAAGTAGCGGGTATCAGGGGCTGCGAAAGCACCTCACTGAGTACCGGTGAACTGGTGACTGGCTTAGGAGAAGCGCAGTCGGCAGGTTTGGACCTCGGCAGCCTGTTTTTATCTTTGCGTTTTTTCAGAATCCCGGTAGTCGGATGGCTAACAGACAACATTTCTGGGTAATTAAACCAAGAACCGAAATATTTAGAGGAGAAAATATAGCAATGACGGACAGTGCGCTTATTAAATAAAGCACAAAACTGACAGCAAGGTACTTTGTGGTCAGGGCCTAGGCAAGGAATACAGTATGAATGAAAATATTTGTGAGGCATTTGCTTTCCACAAGTAATGCAATTATTAACTTTTACTGACATCGGAAAGGAGCAAGAAAAAGTTTCCCCAATGGGGTACTTAGCTTTATTGAAGACTTCGGATCTGAAATTCGACTTCGAAAATCTCAGGAGTCGGCTGACCGGCACTTGCGAACTGCTTCTGCTTCGGGCACCGCGCAGCAAGAAAGACTGAAGAAAATGGCGTCGGATGCATCTTATATACCCATGGCTCACTGACGTCAGGGAAGAAGCGACAGCAACCGACGCCGGACCAAGACTTTGGAACTCAGGCCGACTGTGGGACTGCCTGACAGCAGGATAACCCAAGTCTAATGACTGCAGCAGTGTAACAAGATGAACATCTGATAGTGCATGTAGCCTGCTTTGAAGCTTAGGTATCTTCATAGGTTCACAGGTTCATAGATTAGTACTAAGCTAACCGCCCTTGCGAGCCATTTTAAGCCTAGCCAATTATCCCTTGTGAAGCTCAAACCCTGCACTTTGTGCTTGCAAGGCAAACACCTTAACCATCAGGCCATCCTCCCAGTGTGACCCTTGGGACTTCTGCAAGACTCCCTGATAGGGATTTGCAGGTATGCTTCTTTTAAGTCTAGTGTTGCCAACCATGAATCTTTGCCTAGCATAGGAAGCAGATGGTGAAGAGTCAGCATTTTGAATTTTGGAATCACCGGAAAGGTGTTTAGAGTAGAGAGGTCCAGGATAGGACGCCATGTATTGCCTTTTCTGGGTACCAGGAAAAGTCTTGAATAGAAATCTTGTCCCTTTTCCTCTTCTGGTATCAAATGAATAGCTCCCATGTTTAAGAGAGTACTTCATTTTGGGCCTCTGCCCACTGATGTGGGGGTAGATCTGACCACTCGCTTGGTGTTGGCAATGTGTGGAAGTGAAATCTGTATTCTTGGGACACTATATTTAAAACCCATTTGCCCTGGGTAACGAGTTTCCAGTTTTTGGTCTGCAGATCAATCTATCCGCCTAAAGGAGCATTCAGTTGGGAAGTGCTTGGAAGTTTTAAAAGCAAGTCATTGAGACAGTTTTCCATAGGGGGAGACTTACTACTCCCAGATTTGGGTGCGGAAATCCCCCACTGCTTAGTCTTGTGTGTCCCTTGGGACTGAAACCTGGGGTTTCTACTGTGTCTGGGTTTGGCTTGAGAAGACCTGGAAGGGGCTGGAAAGGACCAATTTTTAAAGGGCCAGTGCCTACTAAATCTAGGAGGCTGAACTTTTAAGAAATCTTTAACAGTTTGCATAGATTTAGCTTTATCTTCTATCTTTTTAAGAACTTCCTTAGCTTTGTTGCCAAACAGGCGGTCCTCGTTTAAGGGAGCATCCAACAACTTAGCTTTAACATAGGTTCATACTAGGCTATCTGCCCTAGGGCATTTATAAGCCTAGCCAGAGTTGTGTGGCTTTCACCACCCCTTAGGTTGAAGAATACTATACCCATTAGTTTGCCGTGCCTCTGTCCAGCAGTGATACAGAGATGATCCCCGGGGTAAACCTACGATCTCCCATCCACTGGTTAAGATTCCTCTTGAACAGAGCCAGCGAGGTGCTCTGTCTCACATGGACCGGAATTCTGTTCCACAGCATAGGGAGTCTCTGGGTGATGAATCTGTCCCTCCAGCATGTCCGATTTATAGCTGTGTTGAGGTTTAAGTCTCTTGCTCTTGTGGCTCTGGTTGATTTGGATTTTTTGAGGTGGAGCATGTCCATTAATTCCGGGTTGGACATGGCCTTGTATGTCAGGCACAGGTCACCTCTGAGCAGACGGTATGCGACTGAATAGAGCTGGAGTTTCTTCAGTCGGGCAGCATATGGCATATTTTTGAGCCCCTTTATCCTTTTGGTGAGGAACTTTTGGGGTCTTTCCAATTGCTGCAGGTGTCGGGTAAGATACATTCCGAATGGGGCATTGTACTCAATCATTGGTCTGATAAGTGAAGAGTACAGGGGAACAATGACCTCCCTTGATCTGGATGTGAATCCCTTCATAATCAGGTGGGCAATGTAGAAGGTCCTCCTAACCACTTTGGCAATGTGAGTGTCAAAAGAAAGGTTACTGTCAACTTGGGTCCCCAGGTCCCTGATAACCTCTTCTGTGCTTAATGGATTGCCACCTATGTGGTAACTTGGGTTACCTTGTTTTTACCAAAGGGTATGACTATACATTTTTGGCTTAGCTTAAGGCCATGGCTCTGGCACCAGTTATCCATTTCTATGAGACCTCTCTGAAGGATATCTGTGTCTGATGGATTTTCAACTATGGCCCAGTTTGCAGTCATCTGCAAACTTTGTCAGCCACAATCCTCCTATGTTTGCCTGCACTTCTGAAAGTAGATGCCGAACAAGAGGGTCCCAGGACTGAGCCCTGTGGGACACCGCTTGTGACCGGCTTGAGTCTGACATGGCACCAGCAACTCTAACCCTGTGGGTTCTGTCCTTGAGCCAGTTTGCAACCCATCTTGTGACATATGGGTTTACATTTAAGCTGGTGAGCTTTTCTATGATACCAGTGGGGTATTGTGTCAAAGCTTTTGCAAGGTCAAGGTAGGCTGTGTGAACTGCCTTACCCTCATCAATGGCCTTGGTGACTGTTTCAAAAAAGTCGACCAAGTTCAAGAGGCATGATCTGCCCTTGACAAAGCCGAATTGGGTAGGATCCAATGTCTGTAGGTCCCCTATGTCTTTATTTATGAGTTCCATTATGATCCTCTCCATAGCTTTGCAGACCAGGCTTGTTAAGCTTATGGGGCGGTAATTACCAGGGTCCATAGAAGCACCGCCTTTGTGAGTTGCCATACGCCACTCTTTGGGTACGTATCCTGTGGTAAGGCTAAGATTAAACAGCAGCCTTATGTGTGGGTTTAGTTCCTCATTGAGTTCGTGTAGCACACAGCCGGGGACACCATCCGGTCCCATTGAACATGATCAGGCAAAGACTGCTCCTTAAGCCAAGCATGCCTTCTGAGCACAGACCCAGTAACAGCAGCCCTGCAAGAGGCCTCTAATGAATCAAATCCACATTGCAAAGTACGTTTTCCAACCTGTTCAGCAGAATGCATGAAATTCTGTATTTTTTTATTTTCAGCAGAGTCAGGAATCAACATAATTTTCTGTTTAAGCAATACAATAACATGTTGTTGATACTTTAACATATGAAACTGGCAGTTTAAAGCCCTAATGGCCAAGGTTGCAGAAGTGTAAACCTTCTTACCCCATCTATCCAGTTCCCTGGAGTCTCTATTAGAGGGGGTAGGATTTTCAACAGTAGAAGCCTTAATGCCCTTGGGTCCCTGTGAAATAGTCTCTGGATCCGCAACAGGATTTTTAAAAAGGAACTTGTGTGAATCAGGAACCCTGTAATATCGGTCAGGTTTTCTGGGAGCAGGAGGCAAAGAATCAGGGGCCAAACTAGATTCTGAAAAGGCATCATCAACAATGTCTAGTACAGGAGGTATAGCTAAAGGCCTATGCTGAGGCAGGAGTAAGAAATCCCCAAGCCTCTTTTTTGAATCAGAAAAATCCTGGCTTTCACAGTGGAAATGCTCCCTTAGAGTATGTAAGGTCTCCCAAAAGAAAAATCCTCTGGAGGGGAAGCAGAGAGAATAGAGTCATCTGCATCAGAATCCTCATAAGTAGATAAGGGCAAATCCAGATCATCAGAAAAATCAGAATCCTGGTCAGAAGATTCATAAACAACTTCAGTCCTAGGTCTCTTAGAAGGGGGAGGTTGGCTTCCCTTGATTAGAGTTATAAGATCTTCAGGCATTCTTATAATTTGTTTTTTAGGCATAGAGGCCTGAGCATGAGGCCTGGGCGTTGGTTTCTTAGGCATGGTTCTAGATTTTAGCCTAAATGAAGAAAGAGGTGTCAGTTTAATATGCAAGTCCGTAGGCCTGAATACACCCTCAGAAGCCAGTGCCTGCACAACGGCTCCGGACCCATCCAAGTAGAGACATCCGCGGGTTCCACAGTTGAAGCATCTCGCGGCATACTGGACTCCGAATGGGTCTCAGTAGAGGCCTGCAAGTCAGAAGTAGCGGGTATCAGGGGCTGTGAAAGTGCCTCACAGAGTACCGGTGAACTGGTGACTGGCTTAGGAGAAGTGCAGTCGGCAGGTTTGGACCTCGGCAGCCTGTTTTTATCTTTGCGTTTTTTCAGAATCCCGGTAGTCGGATGTCTAACCAACAACATTTCTGGGTAATTAAACCAAGAACCGAAATATTTAGAGGTGAAAATGTACCGATGACGGATACTGCGCTTATTAAATAAAGCACAAAACCGACAGCAAGGTACGTTGTGGTCAGGGCCTAGGCAAGGATTACAGTATGAATAAAAATATTTGTGAGGTATTTGCTTTCCACAAGTAATGCATTAACTTTTACTGACATCGGAATGGAGCAAGAAAAAGTTTCCCCAACGGGGTACTTCGCTTTAGATGAAGACTTCATTTCTGAAACTCAAACGAAATTTTCAAGAGTCGGCTGACCGGCACTTGCGAACTGCTTCTGCTTTGGGCACCGTATGGCAAGAAAGACTGATGTAATGGCATCGGCTGCATGTTTTATACCCCTGATGTGATGGAAGAAGGGACATCAACCGACGCAGGACCCTTAATCAGGCCGACTGAGGGCTACTGCAAAGCAGATAACCGAAATGTAATGACCGCAACAGTGAAACAACCCTAAGCACATCCTCTGAAAAGTGTCAGTTGTAGAGTTGACAGATGTCTGTGAATAAGAGATCACTTGTCTTGTGTGAGAAGATCCACCCTGTGAGGTAACTTGTGATGACTGTCCCTGGTTAATTTTTTGGTTTGTCCTGCTAAAACGTCAGCAGAACATTCTGAATAAGAGGGGGATGCATAGAGAAATATCCCCTTCCATGAGAAAGAAAGGGTGTCCAGCATCCACACCAGAGGGTCTGGAACTCTGGCATAAAACTTTGGAAGTTATTTGTTCAAATCAGAGGCAGAGAGATCTACTTGAGGAATATTCCACTGGTGGAGAATGTCCAGAAACATCCCTGGGAAGCATCCATTTGTGGGCTTGAGTCATGGACCTGCTCAGAGTGTCTGCCCCTACATTCTGATTGGAGATGATGTACACTGTCTGAAGAGAGACCTGGTAATGAGTTGCCAATTCCCATGCCAAGAAGGCTAGCCTGCAAAGAAGGTATGATTTTTGCCCCAACCCCGTCCCCCATCTGTTTACATACCAAAGAAAAGTACAGTTCTGTACCTACCATAAATGTAGATGTTCGAGTGTCTTCACTGCTGCAGTCATTACACTTGGGTTATCCTGCTGTAAGGAGGTCCCGCAGTCGGCCAGAGTTCCAAAGTCTTGGTCCGGCGTCGGTTGCTGTCGCCTCTTCCCTGGCGTCAGTGCGTCAGGGGTATATAAGATGCAGCAGACGCCATTTTCTTCAGTTTTTCTTGCCCCAGATGTCAGGTGCCCCCAAAAAGGTAGGCAATACATATTGCTAATAAAACATACAATAATGTAAAAACAAAACCTTCAGTAACCAGCAAATACACCACATAGGTAGTATAGTGTAGAAAGGTATAGATATGACCCAGGTAAAAAAGAGGGGCTGGCGGGTGGGTAACCTGGACTGCATCAGTGAAGATACTCGAGCAACTACATTTATGGTAGGTACAAAACTGTACTATGTTCATCATGTTTCACTGCTGCAGTCATTACACTTGGGTAGAATCCCAAAGCGGAGTTTGGGTGGCTGGCTCTATAGAGGATTTGGTGTGGCTATGAGGCCCTGCAGCACTGCAGTGGCAAAGCCAGCTCTGGATCTAGAATAAAGAGGCAAGTGGTAATGCTTGGTAAAGGTGTGCACTGAACTCAAAGTTGCAGCTTCCAAGATATCTTTGGCAGGTAGTCCTCTAAGGTAGGCAGTAGAAGTGGCAGTTGCCCTGGTGGAATGTGGTCTAATATTACTAGGTACAGGTTTCCCATGCTGTGTGTAGCAGAACCGGATACAGTGTCCTATCCACTTTGAAATGGTCTGCTTTGAAATAGCCTTTCCCTGTGATCCTGCAGCATATGATACAAACAATTGTTCGTTTTTTTCTGAAAGTTTTTGTTTTGTCCAAGTAGAAACGGAATTGTCTGTGTATGTCCAAGGAGTGTAGAAGTCTCTCCCCTTTATTCTGGGGATTTGGATAAAAGGTTGGCAAGTGAATAGCTTGGTTAAGAGCCACACTGGATACCACCTTAGGCATAAAGGAAGGGTTTGTTCTTAAAGAAACCCTGTCTTGGTGGAAAATGATGAAAGGCTCCACTGCCATTAGTGCCAGTAGTTCTGAGACTCTTCGTGCTAAGGTTATTGCCAGAAGCACAGCAGTTTTCCATGATACATATTTTAATTCTGCTGTATCAGCTGGCTCGAAAGGAGGTAAGGTGAGTTTTTCCAAGACAAAGTTTAGGTCCCAAGTAGGTGATGGTGCTCTCCGGGGCGGTCTTATGTTTTTAGCCCCTCTGAGGTACTGCTTTAGCAATGGATGAAAGAAAATAGGAGGATCTGTGTTGTAATGAGCCGAGATGGCAGAGGCGTGGATCTTAATTGATGAGAAGGATAGTCCCTTGTCCAGCATCTCAGTTAAGTATTGTAAAATCTGAGGAATGTTTGGGACAAGAGGGTCAAGGCTTTGAGCCTGGTTCCAGGCACAGAATCTCTTCCACTTTTCTGAATAAGATTTCCTGGTGCTAGGCCTCCTGGCCTTCAAAATGACATCCATAACAGCTTTAGAGAGAGGTCGTCTGTTTGGCTAATGAATCTGCCATGCTCCCAGATTTAAGGTTTTGAGCTGACTGTGCAGAATCTGATTGTTTTGTTGAGTCAGTAGGTGTGAAATTTGAGGCAAAATCCAAGGTGGGCCTTGAGCTAAGTTCTTTAAGATTGGGTATCAATGTTGGCGTGGCCAGTCTGGAGCAATCAGGATCATCTGTGGTTTTTCTTGTCTGGCTTTTAAGAGTACCTTTGAAAGGAGAGGCAGTGGTGGGAAGGCATAAACTTTTAGGCTTTTCCAGCTGAAGGAAAGAGCATCCACTTTCCATGCTTGTGTGTGATAAGCCCTTGAGCAGAATTTTTGTAGTTGGCAATTCAGTGGGGTGGCAAAAAGATCTATGTCCGGGCACCCCCATTTTTGCGTTATCATGCTGAAGACTTGTGGATTTAATTTCCACTCGTGAGGATCCATGATGTTTCTGCTTAAGTTGTCTGCCAAAGTATTTTTCTTTCCTGGCAGGAATTGTGCTTGCAGATGAAGCTGATAAGTTAGAGCTGTGTTCCAAAAGGTCATGGCTTGTCTGCCATAGGGGGTAAGAATGAGTGCCCCCTTGCTTGTTTATGTACCACATTACTGTGGTGGTGTCTGTCTTTAATAATAATTGTCCTGCATGCAGAAGGTCCTTGAAAGCTGTTAGGGCATTTTATACAGCCAACATCTCTTTTTGATTGATGTGGAGATGCATTTGGTCTGTGGTCCACCTGCCCTGAATACATTTTCCTGCCATGTGTGCTCCCCAGGCGTAATCCGAAGCATCTGTTGTTAACGTCTGCCTGGATGTGGGTAGAGTGAAAGGCTGACCCTTGTTGAGGTGACATGCCTGTGCCCACCATCGAAATTCTTGTTGTAGGCAGGGAATTAGTGGTATTACTGTTTCCAAGCTGTGAGAGTGTTGAGTCCAAACACTTTTTAGGTACCATTGTAATTTCCTCATATGCAGTCTGGCATATGGAATTAGTAGTATGCAGGATGCCATGAATCCCAAGGGCTGCAGAATTATTCTTGCAGGAAGCTGGGACTTTGTTGCCATCAACTGAAAATACTGAGTCAAGTTGTCCTTGTTTGTCTGGCGTGAGATAAGCCATCTGGGCCGTTGTATTTAAGCTGGCACCCAGGAATATTATCTCTTGTGAGGGCACTAGTTTTGACTTCTTTTCGTTTACTGTGTACCCTAGGCAAATTAGCAACCGTTTTACAAACACCAGATGCTTTAGAAGAATGTCCTTGCTCTCTGCTTGAATCAGGCAATTGTCCAGGTATGGATATATTTGAATTCCTTTTTGTCTGCAAAATGCAATTACTGGTGCCAGGCACTTTGTGAAGACCCTGGGTGCAGTAGATAAGCCAAAGGGCAGTGCAGAGAATTGGTAGTGCATTGAACCAGCTATGAATCTGAGGTATCTTCTGCAATTTTGTCTGATAGGGACATGCAGGTATGCCTCTTTGAGGTCCAAAGTAACAAGCCAAGCCTTCTTGCCCAACATGGGAAGTAGTTGCTGTAGCGTCAACATTTTGAATTTCGGAACATCCAGGTAAGTATTTAGAGTAGAAATGTCTAATATGGGTCTCCAGGCTTTGTCCTTTCTGGGGACCAGGAAGAGTCTTGAGTAAAATCCTTGTCCTTGTTCCTGCTGTGGCACTTTTTGAATAGCTCTCATGTCCATGAGGGTTGTAATTTGATTTTGTGCCTCTGTCCATTGATTTTGTGGCAGGTCTGGCATTCCTTTTAGCCTTGGTAAAGTGTGAAAGTGGAACCTGTAACCTTGAGACACAATATTCAGAACCCATTTGTCTTGGGTGATTGTTTGCCAATTTTGTGAAAGAAATGCTAGTTTCCCCCCTAAGGGAGCTGCCAAAAGGGAAGAGCTAGGCATTGGAAGGGGGAAGTCATTGGGACTGTTTCCTGTAAGGTTGTGACTTATCCTCATCTCCTTTTGGGGTTGAAGCACCCCACTGTCTTGGTCTGTAAGAGCCTTGGGACTGAGATCTGCCTCTTGGGCATCTGTATCTACCTCCTTGTGGCCTGTCTGACACTGGAAAGGACCAATTCTTTGTAGGCCAATTTCTACTAAATCGAGGTGGCTGTACCTGTAAGAAATCCTTCACTGTTTGCATAGATTTTGCTTTATCCTCCATTTTCTTTAATACCTCCTCTGCCTTAACACCAAATAAAATGTCTTGCTGTAAAGGAGCATCCAATAATTTTGCCTTAACATGATCTGGTAAAATTTGTTCTTTTAACTAAGCATGCCTTCGAATCACACATCCTGTAACTGCTGCTCTACAAGAAGTCTCTAATGAATCAAAACCACATTGCAAAGTATGTTTTCCCACTTGTTCAGCTGCATGCAATAAATCCTGCATTTCCTTGTAGTCCGGATGTTCTGCACTAGTACTCATTTTCTGTTTTAACTGAGACATTAAATATTGTTGGTATTTAAGCATGTGAAACTGGCAATTTAAAGCACTCACTGCTAAAGTTGCAGAAGTGTAAACTTTCTTCCCCCATCTGTCTAATGCTCTAGAATCCCTGTCAGAGGGAACTGGATTTTTAGCCGTGGAAGCCTTTACTCCTTTGGGACCCTGGGAAATAGTTTCTGGGTCAGCAGCAGGGTTTTTATAAAGAAATTTGTGAGAGTCAGGGACTCTGCAGTACCTGTCTGACTTGACTGGAGCAGGGGGTAAAAAATCAGGATTTAAACTGGATTCAGAGAACACATCATCCACAATATCCAACACTGGCGGAATAGCACTGGGCCTGTGCTGAGGCAATAAAAGAAAGTCTCTGAGCCTTTTCTTGGATTCTGAGTAATCCTGGCCCTCCCAATGGAAATGCTCCCTCATGGTATGTAAAGTTTCCCCAAAAGAATAACCCTCAGGAGGAGAGGCTGAAGGAATTGATTCTTCAGCATCAGTGTCCTCATAGGGGGGTAAAGAGTATTCCTGGTCTGAAGAGGAATCAGAATATATGGAAACCTGGTCAGAGGAATCATAGTCTGTATCCTGCCTAGGCCTTTTATCAGGAGGGGGATGGGAACACCTGATCAGAGTAATTAAGCCTTCGGCCATTTTGAGCATCTGCTTTTTAGGCATGGAGGCCTGTCCTGATGAATGCTGTACTTGCTTCTTTGTCTTTAATGGAGTTTTAGACTTGGCTGTAGTTTTAATGGTAAGTTGAGGTCTGAAAACACCCTCAGAAGCCGATGCCTACTCAGCGGCTCCGGACCCATCTGAAGGGTTAGTCTCCGTAGGCCCTGAGTATCCAGAGGCCTAGGTACCTCCACGTGGGAGTCGGCAGCTGCCTGTGGCTCTGAGGTAGTGGGTGTCAGGGGCTGCGAAAGCGCCTCACTGAGAACCGGCGACTGGCCTAGAAGAGGCTTCGTCGTCAGTTTTGGACCTTGGATGCCTGTCCTTATCCTTGTCTCTGCGTTTTTTGTGCATTCCGGTTCGTAGGTTGTTCCGACGGCATGGTATAATTAAATCTTCAGCCAAAGTAATGACGAGCAAAATCAAATTTGCATTTAATAGTGCGTTTGTTAAATCTAGCACAAAACCGACAACTAGTGACGTCGTGATCTGGGCCTAGGCATGGAATACAGTAAGAATGAAAATCCTTATGAGGTATTTGCTTCCCACAAGTAATACAATTAACTTTTACTGACATCGGTCTGAGGCAAGAAAAAGTTTCCCAACGGGGTACTTAGCTTTATTGAAGACTTTGGTTCTGAAAATCGAATTTGATATCTCAGGAGTTAGCCGACTGGCACTTGTGAACTGCTTTTGCTTCGGGCACTGCGCGGCAAGAAAGACTGAAGAAAATGGCGTCGGCTGCATCTTATATACCCCTGATGTACTGACGTCAGGGAAGAGGCGACAGCAACCGACGCCGGACCAAGACTTTGGAACTCTGGCCGACTGCGGGACTGCCTGATGGCAGGATAACCCAAGTGTAATGACTGCAGCAGTGAAACACGATGAATATTGTCGTGTTGTCTGTAAACATTTAGAGGGCTTGGACGAAAAAGTCAGCCAAGATCAGGCCGCTCATCTCTTATATTTATGTGCTCCTTCCTTTGAGAAGGGGACCTAAGGTAGCAAAGGCTACCCAAAACCAATGTCTGAGGCATCTGTGATCAACTCCTGAACTGGAAGAGGAGGATGCAGAGGACGGCCTGGAATCAAAGAAATTTACTGAATCCACCAATGAAATTCCCTCTTCAGACAAGGAAGAAGGGGGACAACAAAGTCCAGTGGGTGCACATGTTGGCTCCAAACTGATGAGGTACCAGGGAAATTTCCTCATGTGAAGTTTCGCCAGAATTAACATTGGGATGGTGGATGCCATGAACCCTAAAGGTGTAGAAACTCCCTGGATGTAAGAGACTACAGGGATAGGAGTTCTTGGAAGAATTTGGTTACAGCCTGAATTTTCTGGGGGGGGGGGGCAGGGAGGACAACATTTGATCTGTCTGGATTCTGCACCCCAGGAAGACATGGTCTTGCGAAGTGGTGAGAAAAGATTATTCGAAGTTTATTCTGAAACCTAGTCTTTGATGAATGGAAATAGTGAATTTGAGATTCTGTTGCAAAGTCTCTAGAAGGAGTGCTTAGAGCAAGAGATCATCCAGATATGGAAAGATCTGTACACTCTGGAGTTTACAATAAAGAATCACAGGAAAGTACAGTTGTGTACACTTACCATAAACGTAGATGTTCGAGTGTATTCACTGTTGCAATCATTACATTTGGGTTTTCTGCTTGCAGGTAGCCCTCAGTTGGCCTGATTAACAAAGTCTTGGGTCCTGTGTCGGTTGCTGTCCCTTCTTCCATGACGTCAGGTCGTCAAGGGTATAAAACATGCAGCCGACGCCATTACATCAGTTTTTCTTGCCCCAGATATCAGGTGCCCCCTAATGGGAAGCAATTAAATATAAAGGTACAAAGATATACCTCCAACAAAAAAGCAAATACACCAAAAAGACTTATAAGCATAGTAAAGGAAAGTAGAGGTTTAGCCAAAAGAAGTTAGGGGGCTGGAGGGAGGGTAACCAGTACTGCAACAGTGAATACACTCGAACATCTACATTTATGGTAAGTGTACACAAATGTACTATGTTCTTCATGTTTCACTGTTGCAGTCATTACATATGGGTAGATTCCCAAAGCTATGATTGGGAGGAGGAATTTAGATAGCATTAGGGCCAATAAGGCCTTGCAAGACTGCAGTGGCAAAGCCAGCTCTGGATTTAGAGAAAATTGACAAATGATAATGCTTGGTGAAAGTATGTACAGAACTCCACGTAGCAGCTTCTAGGATGCCCCTGGTACGGACGCCTCTGAGAAAGGCTGTAGAGGTAGATGCAGCCCTGGTGGAGTAAGGTCTGATCCCCTGGGGGATAGGTTTTCCATGGTGCTTATAGCAGAGATGAATGCAATGGCTTATCCATTTAGAAATGGTTTGCTTTGAAACAGCCTTCCCCTCTGCCCCTGCAGCAAATGCCACCAGCAGTTGTTCAGATTTCCTTTGAGGTTTGGTCCTGTCCAAGTAGAATCTAAGTTGTCTGTGCACATCTAAGGAATGCAGCATCCGTTCCCCTTTATTCTGTGGATTGGGAAAGAAGGTTGGCAAATGAATGGACTGATTAAGAGCCACACTGGATACTACATTGGACATGAAGGATGGATTGGTTCTGAGGGACACCCTGTCCGCATGAAAGATGATGAAAGGCTCCACTGCCATAAGGGCCTGTAATTCAGATATCCTTCTAGCTGAAGGGATTGCTAAAAGGAAAGCTGTTTTCCAAGAAAGAAATTTTAAGTCTGCAGTAGCAGCTGGCTCGAAAGGAGGTAGAGTGAGTTTCTCCAAGACAATGTTAAGGTCCCTGGGTGGGGTTGGAGTTCTCCTGGATGGTCTCAAATTTTTGGCCCCTATGAGGAACTGCTTGAGCAGTAGATGAGAGAAGAGGGGAGGTTCTGTGTTATAATGAACTGAAATGGCTGAGGTGTGGATTTTACTGGAAGAAAAAAAGACAGGCCCTTGTGAAGCATCTCAGTTAAGTATTGTAAAATCTGAGGTAAACTGGGCGCTGCTGTGCTCATCCCTTGAGATTGGTTCCAGGCACAGAATCTTTTCCATGTTTTAGCATAAGATTTTCTAGTACTAGACCTCCTTGACTCTAAAATGATATCCATCAAAGGTTTGCTGAGGGATGGTAAAGGACAGATTAAGTAATTAGCCAGGCTGCAACGTTCAGTGTTAGAAGCAGAGGGTGCAGAATCTGGTTCTCCTGCTGAGACAGCAGGGAAGGAGTCTGAGGCAGGTGCCATGAAGATAACCGTGACACACTACGCAGGAGGGGGTACCAGTGTTAGCGCGGCCAGTCTGGAGCAATCATAATCATCCTTGGTTTGTCCTGTTTGATTTTTAGTAGTACTTTGGAGAGCAGAGGCAGAGGGGGGAAGGCATAGACTGATACATTTTTACAGCTGAAGGACACAGCATCCACTTTCCAGGGTTGTTTGTGGGGAGTCCTTATGCAAAATTTGTCCAATTGGTAGTTCTGGGGAGAGGCAAACAGGTCTATATCTGGGCTCCCCCATTTGCTTGTCAATCATTTTGAAAATCCTTGGTTCCAGTTTCCACTCGTGGGTCCATGAGGTTTCTGCTTAGTCTGTCTGCCAGTGTATTCAATTTTCCTGGCAGGAATTGAGCTTGTAGGTGCACTTGGTAGCTCAAGGCAGTGTTCCACAATGCCATGGCTAGTCTGCAGGGGGGGGTAAGAATGTGTACCCCCCTTCTTGTTTATGTACCACATAACAGTGGTGTTGGCCATCTTTACCATTAGTTGTCCTGGAAGAATATGGTCCTTGAAGGCTGTCAGAGCATTCTGTAGAGCTAACATTTCTTTTTGATTGATATGCAGGTGCATTTGACTTGGGTTCCATTTGCCCTGAATGCACTTCCCTGCCAGGTGAGCCCCCCATGCATAGTTAGATGCATCTGTTGTTAAGGTTAGGGAGGCAGGGGGTGGTGTGAAAGGTAATCCCTTGTTTTGGTGGCAGGCCTCTGCCCACTAAAGGAACTCTAGGTGTAGGCAAGGTATGATAGGAATCATTGTTTCTAGGTCTTGAGAATGTTGACACCATAGGCTTCTTAGATACCACTGTAGTTTCCTCATATGCAGTCTTGCATATGGAATTAGAAGAATGCAGGAGGCCATGAACCCCAAGGCTTGCAGTATTTGTCTTGCAGATAGCAGGGTTTTTGTGGCCACTTGTTTGAAGTAGGTTGTCAAATGGATTTGTTTCTCTGGCGTGAGGTAAGTCATCTGGGAAGTTGTATTCAAGCTTGCTCCCAGGAATATAATTTGTTGGCAGGGTACCAGGTGTGATTTCTTTTCATTTATGGTGTACCCCAGACAAATTAGAACCCTTTGTACAAAGGCCAGATGATTCAAAAGTATGTCCTGGCTTTCTGCCTGAATTATACAATCGTCCAGGTATGGGTATATTTGTATATTTCTTTGCCTGCAAAATGCAATAACTGGAGCTAGGCACTTTGTGAATACCCTGGGCGCAGTAGATAAGCCAAAGGGCAGTGCAGAGGACTGACAGTGCGTGTAACCTGCTTTGAAGCGTAGCTATCTTCGGCAAGATTCCCTGATTGGGATGTGCAGGTATGCTTCTTTTAAATCTAGTGTTGCCAACCAGGCATCTTTGCCTAGCAAAGTAAGGAAGTAATTGAAGAGTCAGCATTTTGAATTTTGGAATCTCCAAAAAGGTGTTTAGAGTAGACAGGTCCAGGATAGGACGCCATGAATTGTCTTTTCTGGTACCAGGAAAAGTCTCGAGTAGAAACCTTGTCCCTTTTACCTTTTCTGGTACCAGCTGAATAGCCCCCATGCTTAAGAGAGAAAGTACTTGTCTTTGGGCCTCTGCCCACTGATTTGGAGGTAGGGCCGGCCACCCACTTGGTGTTGGCAACGTGTGGAAGTGAAATCTGTATCCCTGGGACACTGTATTTAAAACCCATTTGTCCTGGGTAATGAGTTCCCAATTCTTTGCATGAAGAGCAATCTTTCCCTCCAAAGGGGCAGTCAGATGATAAGTGCTTGGAAATTTTAAAAGGAAGTCATTCAGACAGTTTACCATAGCGGGGAGTCTTATTATTCCCAGATTTTAAAGTGGAGCCCCCCCCACTGCTTAGTTCTGTGTGTCCCCTGGGACTGAAACCTGGGGTTTTTGTTGTGTCTGGGTTTAGCTTGACAAGACCTGGAAGGGGCTGGAAAGGACCAATTCTTAGAGGGCCAGTGCCTACTAAATCTAGAAGGCTGAACTTGTAAAAAATCTTTAACAGTTTGCATAGACTTAGCTTTACCTTCCATCTTTTTAAGAACTTCCTCAGCCTTGTTGCCAAACAGGCGGTCCTGATTTAAAGAAGCATCCAACAATTTAGCTTTAACATGATCAGGCAAAGATTGCTCCTTAAACCAAGCATGCCTTCTGAGCACAGACCCAGTAACAGCAGCCCTGCAAGAGGCCTCTAATGAATCAAAACCACATTGCAAAGTATGTTTTCCAACTTGTTCAGCAGAATGCATTAAATTCTGTAATTCTTTATTTTCCACACAGTCAGGAATCAACATCATTTTCTGTTTAAGCAGTCCAATAACATGTTGCTGATACTTTAACATATGAAACTGGCAGTTTAAAGCCCTAATGGCCAAGTTGCAGAAGTGTAAACCTTCTTACCCCATCTACCAAGCGCCCTGGAGTCTCTATCAGAAGGGGTAGGATTTTTAGCAGTAGAAGCCTTAATGTCCTTGGGCCTCTGTGAAAAAGTCTCTGGATCTGCAATAGGATTTTTAAAAAGGAACTTGTGGGACTCAGGGACCCTGTAGTATCTGTCAGGTTTTCTGGGAGCAGGAGGCAGGGAATCAGGGGCCAAACTAGATTCTGAAAACGCATCATCAACAATGTCTAGTACAGGAAGAATAGCAAAAGGCTTATGCTGAGGTAGGAGAAGGAAATCCCTAAGCCTCTTTTTTGAATCAGAAAAATCCTGGCTTTCCCAGTGGAAATGCTCCCTTACAGTATGTAAGGTTTACCCCCAAAAGAAAAATCCTCAGGAGGGGAAGCAGAGGGAATGGAGTCCTCTGCATCAGAATCTTCATAAGTAGATAAGGGCAAATCCAGATCAGAAGAATCAGAAAAAATAGAATCCTGATTAGAAGGTTCATAATCAACTTCCGTCCTAGGCCTCGGGGGGGGGGGGGGGGTTGGCTACCCCTGATTAGAGTTATTAGATCTTCAGCCATTCTTATCATTTGTTTTTTAGGCATACAGGCCTGAGCATGTGGCCTGGGCATTGTTTTTTTAGGCATGGATCGAGATTTAGGCCTAAGTAAAGAAGGAGGCGTTGGTTTAATATGCAAGTCCATAGGCCTGAATACACCCTCAGAAGCCGGTGCCTGCACAGCGGCTCCAGACCCATCCAAGGTAAAGACATCCGCGGGTTCCATAGTTGAAGCATCCCGTGGCATACCGGACTCTGAACGGGTCTCAGTAGAGGCCTGCGAATCAGAAGTAGCGGGTATCAGGGGCTGCGAAAGCACCTCACTGAGTACCGGCGAACTGGCAACTGGCTTAGGAGAAGTGTCATCGGCAGTTTTGGACCTCAGCGGCCTGTCTGTCTTTATCTTTGCATTTTTTCAGAATCCCGGTAGTCAGATGGCTAACCGATAACATTTCTTGATAATTAAACAGAGAACCGAAATATTTAGAGGTGAAAATATACTGACGACGGATAGTGCGCTGATTAAATAAAGCACAAAAAAGTCAGTAAGGTACGTTGTGGTCAGGGCCTAGGCAAGGAATACAGTACAAATGAAAATCTTTATGAGGTATTTGCTTTCCACAAGTAATGCAATTATTAACTTTTACTGACATTGGTAAGGAGCAAGAAAAAGTTTCCCCAACGGGGTACTTAGCTTTAATTGAAGACTTCGGTTCTGAAACTCGAAAATGAAAATTTCAGGAGTCGGCTGACCAGCACTTGCGAACTGCTTCTGCTTCAGGCACTGCACGGCAAGAAAGACTGATGTAATGGCGTCGGCTGCAGGTTTTATACCCCTGACGTCATAGAAGAAGGGACAGCAACAGATGGAGGACCCAAGACTTTGTTAATCAGGCCGACTGAGGGCTACCTACAAGCAGATAACCCAAATGTAATGACTACAACAGTGAAACATGAAGAACATCCAAGCATTTTGTAAATACCCTTGGTGCCATAGGGAGATGAAAGGGCAAAATACAGAACTGAAAATGTGATGAAGCAACCATAAAAAGCAAATATTTCCCGAAAATGGGGTGAATGGGAATGTGAAGGTAAGCATCCTTGATGTCTAGGGGACAATAAAAGCTTGTGGAAGGATGGAGAAAAACAAAGTAGGCAAAGAAAATATCCAGAAGGCTGGGGCCTTTACGAAGGTTTTGAAGTGTGAAAGATCCAAAATGGGTCTCCAAGGGCCATCTTTTCTGGGAACCAAAAACATCGTGGAGTAGAAAATTCTTCCTCTTTGGTGCAGTGGAACTTCTTGAATAGTTCTGTGGAATTTCAATACCTGGAGCACTTCTGGAAAAAATGTAATTGCCCTTGAGGTGATTGTGGTATACCCATGAAAGGTGGAAGAGTTTCCGACACCATGAAGTACCCTTTGTGGGTAATGGAAAGGACCCATGAATCTGGAGTAATTTGATCCCAGACTCAAAAAGGCAGGGAAAGGCACTGGGAGAGGGGAGAGTGGAGAGTGGCTGAGAAAAGGTTGGTAGTCACAAACTACCTGGCTTGTCTGGAAAATGCTGTTTTTGAGCAAGAGTAGACTGAGAGGAATTGGAAGCAGTAGGTTTCCTAACGCCCCTCTTACTTCTGGAGGGAGGAGTGTGAGATTGTTTCCTAAAAAAAGAGTTTTGGTTGGGTAATTCCTTTGGAATTTAGGAACTGCAGACACAAAGATGTGTTTTAGGTCCTGTAATTCTCTGTCTTTCTCCTGCAAGGACTTGAACAAGTCTGCTGTTGCAGCACCAAACAAAGCCTTAGTATCTAAAGAAGCATCCAATAATTAAGCCTTGAAGTTATCAGAAAGTGGTTGTAGCCTCAACCAGGAGTGTCTCTGCAAAACAGAGTCAAATGCAGCCGCTCTAGCAGATGCTTCAGTTGCGACATAGCTGCATTTAATAGAGTGGTGTGCCACTTGGGAGGAAGCCCCCAGAAGTGAGGAAAACTGTGGCTTGACTTCTGACTCAGGAAGGTCCAGAAGAAGCTGAGTAGCCTGTGAAAGGAGACCAAAGCATACTTGGTCATATGGGTTTGGTAACTGATGGCACAGAAAGCTATAGGGTGGTTGAGATATAAACCTTTTTCCCAATCTTTCCATGGTCTTACTCCTTATCTGAAGGGAGAAGAGAAGTTGATGGCAAAAGTCTAGCAGGTTTCTCAATAGCCAGAGAAATAGTCACTGGATCTGCTTATGGACATTTGTAAAGAAATTTACAGTACTCTATATATAATCTATCTGGCCTTTAGGGGGCAAGGGGTTGAGAGTCCAGAGTCTCTGATGCAGAAGAAAAGGCATCAAGAAAAGCAGGTAAAACCACAGGCATAGCAGAAGGAGAGGGACAATCCATCTGAAGCAAGTAATAGTACCTTTTCTGCACCTCAGAAATCTGAGAGCAGTCCCACTTAACATACTCCCTCATCCTGGCAGTAGTCTCCCCAAAGGTGATATCCTCACCAGGAGACTGTGTCACTGGACTCTTCCTTAGGGAAGGCATACTCCAAGGGCAAGGTAATCTGAGCAGAATAGGCCAAGGATCCATCCTCTGAGGAATCCTCTTCAGAAGAATCCTGCACTCTGATCCTTTTCTGTGGTGAATGGGTTAGGGGACTAGGAAGGGAAACCCTTGAGGGAGGTTTAAGGGCCATAACGGCACTGAACAAGCCTTGTGTGAAAGCTTACCAATCAGCAGGTGGGTCCAGAAAAATATTTGGTTTTCTTCTTCATTTCTAGAGGAACATCAGCCCTGTGAATGGCAGAGGGACCAGACACAGGCCTAACATTTAGAGACATTCATCAGGACATCCACTCTTACCAAAATTTGTGGACTACCTTAAGGGCCCTTTGAAATGATGAATCTCGGTTCCCCCTGTTCGTCCGATGCAGATGTCTGCAATACCTCCAAGGATATGCCGATGGCAGGATCCCTTGCAGCCTCCAAAGTAGTACCCGCCTTACAGCCAAATTTGGATGAGTCTCCGGGCCTTTACCAGCCTCAAGGGAGATGTCTGGAAGGGGAGCCCAGCTGAAGCTTCAGGCCTAACTTTCTTAGCCTTCTTCATAGTAGGCTCAGCAGAAGACCCCAATGTACTCTCCATAAAGTTGCACACTAACCTTTTCAGTCTCTGATTCCCAAGATAAATATTAGAAAGGTGAACACGTAAGGTTTTAGGGACGAAAGTTTTACAAATAGGGTAAGACAGTCACGGGTAGGCCCTAAGCAGAAGAGACACTGGTTGTGGCTGTCTTTATGCAAAATGTGTCTTCCACACTTCACACTGGCATTTGCCCTTTTTGGATGACATGTAACCTCACAGCAAATAAGCAGTAGCAAAATACAAAAGAAAACCCCAACAGGGCACTTATCTGAAACTCTTGTATCCAGCACAAAATTTGGGCTAGCAGACCGACAATCGTAGATGCATTCGGACTGGCAGCAGAGAAGTTCTGAGAATGGTACATGCAGACATCATTTTTATCGCTGATGCCGGCTGCTGGCCTACGTACGATGTCCCACGTAACTTGCAGTGGTTAAAGTCTTATATACTGGCTAAAAGTCAGGACTGCCTTTGGCAGTGATTCCCTCATGTTAAAAATACTGCAACATAGGAACAGAAGGACATCTGTAATGCAGTTCAACTCTATTTTATAGATTGTATAGCATCTCTAACCAAGGATTCCTCAACATCTAATCCCAACCCTGCCTAACATCCACATATCACCACATACACTTTCAAACCTGTGATCACATCCTATTTAAAACTACTCAAACAAACTTAAACAGTGCTCTTCTTCAGCTGATGACATTCCAAGCGAGTAACTAAAAATAGCAGTCAACAGCATTGCCTAAGCTGTCTCAATCCTTACAAATTGGTCAATCCAGGAATCTCATGTTCCCTCTGTCTGAAAAAGTCACACATTATCCCTCTTCACAAAGGAGGAAATTAAACAGGCGTTAATAATTTAGACCTATAGCAATCTTATCTCCCCTTGCCAAAATACTTGAACAAATGCATTCAAGAACAATTGCTAGACTGACTCCTGCAGGAAAAACTCCTATCCCCTACACAATAAGCCTTCCATCCTTCCCACAGTACTAGCACTGCCCTTCTAACCTATACAGATACTGTTAATAAAGCTAGAGATAATGGCAAACTAGTCTCTTCCTTATTACTCTAAAGCCTTCGACACAGTTTGCCATAGCAAACTTCTACTTCAAATGTCCTCACTAGGTCTCTCTAAGCCCACCCTTCCGTGGTTCAAAAGCTACCTGTCCAATATGTATCATTCCATAAAATGGCACTCCACACTATCCTTATCTCGTAGTTACTACTGGTGTACCAAATTCTCTATCGTTGTCCCCCTTCTCTAACATTTTCACCAACATCCTCTATACATCCACACAACACACAGAGGATTCCACTGTCATTTGCCCATCTGACAACATGGAACACCTCTAGAAAATTACTCGGGGAAACATACTGAAACAAGGTTTTGTAACAACTCCCGCTCAACAAAAAAAGGACCAAAACTACTACCCCCCCCAAATACCTCTCTCATGAAAAAAAAAAAACAATTTAAAGCCCTCTCTCTAGATAATGCAAAAACTAAAGTCACTTCTCACAGCAAATTATTAGCGGTGATAGTGGATGATAATTTTATATTTGACTTGCATATGCAAAATTACATAAGAAAAACTCATCAAAAACTAGGACTGCTTTACAGAGACAAAAACTCTCTCACAGACGCAATTAAAACTACACTTGCACTACCTATCTCCTCCCCACACTTCTTTATGGCACTCACATCCATGATAACCTCCAGGCATGACAAGCTACACTTGGCACTACTTATCTCCTCCTCACACTTCTTTATGGTGCTCCCATCCTTACTAACCTCCAGGCATGACAAGCTACACTTGGCACTACTTATCTCCTCCCCAAACTTCTTTATGGTGCACCCATCCTTACTAACCTCCAGGCATGACAAGCTACACTTGGCACTACTTATCACCTCCCCACACTTCTTTATGGTGCTCCGATCCTTAGTAACCTCCAGGCATGACAAGCTACACTTGGTACTACTTATCTCTTCCCCACACTTCTTTATGCTGCTCCCATCCTTACTAACCTCCAAGCATGACAAGCTACACTTGGCACTACTTATCTCCTCCCCAAACTTCTTTATGGTGCTCCCATCCTTACTAACCTCCAGGCATGACAAGCTACACTTGGCACTACTTATCTCCTCCCCAAACTTCTTTATGGTGCTCCCATCCTTACTAACCTCCAGGCATGACAAGCTACACTTGGCACTACTTATCACCTCCCCACACTTCTTTATGGTGCTCCGATCCTTAGTAACCTCCAGGCATGACAAGCTACACTTGGCACTACTTATCTCCTCCCCACACTTCTTTATGGTGCTCCCATCCTTACTAACCTCCAGACATGACGAGCTATACTTGTCACTACTTACCTCCTCCCACACTTCTTTATGGCGCTCCCATCCTTACTAACCTCCAAGCATGACAAGCTACACTTGTCACTACTTATCTCCTCCCCACACTTCTTTATGGTGCTCACATCCTTGATAACCTCCAGACATGACAAGCTACACTTGGCACTACCTATCTCCTCCCCACACTTCTTTATGGTGCTCCCATCCTTACTAACCTCCAGGCATGACAAGCTACACTTGTCACTACTTATCTCCTCCCCACACTTCTTTATGGTGCTCCCATCCTTGCTAACCTCCAGCATGACAAGCTACACTTGTCACTACTTATCGCCTCCCCACACTTCTTTATGGTGCTCCCATCCTTGCTAACCTCCAGCATGACAACCTACACTTGGTACTACTTACCTCCTCCCCACACTTCTTTATGGTTCTCCCATCCTTGCTAACCTCCAGGCATGACAAGCTACACTTGGCACTACTTATCTCCTCCCCACACTTCTTTATGGTGCTCCCATCCTTACTAACCTCCAGGCATGACAAGCTACACTTGGCACTACTTATCTCCTCCCCAAACTTCTTTATGGTGCTCACATCCTTACTAACCTCCAGGCATGACAAGCTACACTTGTTACTACTTATCACATCCCCACACTTCCTTATGGTGCTCCCATCCTTCTCCAGGCGTGACAAGCTACACTTGTCACTACTTATCTCCTCACCACACTTCTTTATGGTGCTCCCATCCTTACTAACCTCCAGGCATGACAAGCTGCACTTGTCACTACTTATCTCCTCCCCACACTTCTTTATGGTGCTCCCATCCTTACTAACCTCCAGGCATGACAAGCTACACTTGGCACTACCTATCTCCTCCCCACACTTCTTTATGGTGCTCCCATCCTTACTAACCTCCAGGCATGACAAGCTACACTTGGTACTACTTATCTCCTCCCCACACGTCTTTATGGCACTCCCATCCTTGCTAACCTCCAGGCATGACAAACTACACTTGGTACTAATCTCCTCCCCACACTTCTTTATGGTGCTCCCATCCTTACTAACCTCCAGGCATGACAAGCTACACTTGTCACTACTTATCTCCTCCCCACACTTCTTTATGGTGCTCACATCCTTACTAACCTCCAGGCATGACAAGCTACACTTGTCACTACTTATCTCCTCCCCACACTTCTTTATGGCTCTCCCAGTCTCTCTAACCTTCAGGCTTCACAAAAATTAAAACTTGAACATAGCTATAACAAAGTTGCTAAACTTTCAGAAAATATCCCTTTCAGAACCCACCACTGTATAACTTAAGTTGGTTAGAACTGCCTCATCAACTAACGTATACACAGACATTCTTACCACCTATAAAATTACCCAGCATCCATCTGCCTGTCCAGCATTAAAAAAAATTCTATACAACTATGCTCCCAGTCAGTCATTGTGATCCAGTGATCAAAAAATCCTGTGTACAAACCCATCAAACCTGCTGGGCATTGTCTGTACTCATACAAGGTTGCTAAGGCCTGGAACTCCTTACCAATATCCATCAGGTCTATACCCTCCCTCCCATCTTTCAAAACCAAACTCTTGTCTCTATTCGTGCTCAGAACCAGGGTAAAATATATCCCGAAATGTGAACAAGTGTCTTTTCATTCCTTGTACCACCTTACTCTATCTACTTCACTCACTTCCTTACTTCTGTCAAATTCCCTTCCCTAACTTTCTCTCTAAATATACCATAAGCCTATTTTTCTCTCACTTCATATTGCAATTCCTGTTTGTATTAGACTAACTTACCTTTAATTTCTCTACACCCTGGCTAAAACTTCTCTAAATATTACATGATCGTCATATAACTTTTATCAATTCTTAACCAATGTTTTTATGGTTTACTATCACATTTTTGGCGATTGAGCATGGGTTAGTTGAAAGGCAGCTTTCCAGGAGGCAGAATGCCGAACCAGGTAATATCGAATACACTATAATGAATGGGTAGTGTACTTTGAGTATCTGAGATTGGCATTCTGAGTGAAGATTGCTGTACAGTGAGGAACAGGGAATTAACCTAGTTCTTCACTGTAGTGCGATCTCAGAGTTGGTATACATCATTTGCAAGAGGTGTGGTGGGCACAGGCCCCCACGTGGGGGGTGCAGGGAGGCATGCCCCCAGTAAAATAGTGAAGTAAATGTAGTGTTCACTGTAGAGTGTAATGGTACGCTAGGCTGCATAGCATGGCTGCCTGACGTCACCTCCTGCTATGTCGAATACATTAAACTATGGGTGTTCTATGTATTCAGTTTCAACTTGACTGCCATATCAGTGATCCATATTCTGCATTTCAGGTTGACACTGTGATCAGTCGACTGATACAGTTTCAAAAATATGATAGTACACTTGTTTTTATATTATGTCTGCTTTGTTATAATTCTTTAAATTGCAGACGTTTTTGTTTTATATTTGAAGATTGTAAAATTATTGTTGTTAAAATGTTTTGTAATAATTTGGAGATTTTCTCCCCTGAAAATGGGCTTATACCCAGTTAGGCTCTCAAGGTAATCAAATGTCAATAAATAGAGTCCTGCATTTTTCTCCATGACAATATCCGTCAAGCCTTTTGTATACTGGTGCTTGAATGGCAGTAGAAGAAAATCGACAACTGTAATGTATACAGGTATAGGTGCATGAAAGACCCTTTATTCTGAGTCAATATGTCCACCACTGGAGATCGTACTCAATTATAACCCAGCCATTTTCAGAAGGGAGAAAGAGTGGTGCCTGGGCCTAACAAATGCCATCAGCAGAATCTTTGGCTTTTCCTGCCTCAATGTTCGGATCACCCTAGACAGAGGATGATCTGAGATAGAGAAAAAGAGATCATGAAGAAAGAGACATAGCCAGTTGATGCAAACAGCATCCACTGCCCAGGCCTCTCTGCACAGTGGTCTAGAAAAGAATGTCTCTAGCTGTCTGTCTGGGGATGCAAACAGGTATATCTGAGAAACATCTATGCACTAGCTGAAAGAAGACATTCCAATGTAATATTCATTTGTGTGGATCTGCATTCAACACACTTACCTGGGAATCCAAATTGTTCTACTGAGAAGGTATACAGACTTATTTCATAGGCATTTGGCTTCAATGTTGTTCTTTCAGCAATCACTGCTAATTTGCAAGGTGTGGAAGATCTTTTTCCCTTCTTGCTTGTTGATGTACCATGTGAACAGGGTGTTATGAGGCACTACTTAGGGGACACCCTCTGTTCAGATTTGCTGGAAAGATTTGACAGACTGACTCAATGTCATCATATCTTTCACATTTAAAAGCTCCCTTTGGAGTGCATTCCACATCCCTTATACTCCAAGGTTTTAAGTGAACTCATCCCTCCAAGCTATGTCTAAAGCATCTGCTGTGTGGTCCCTGGGTGAATTGGAGATTGTGAATCCCCCCTCCAATGCATGTATGTGGACATACACACTCTTACACTGACCTGTTTATATCAGGAAACTAATTCCTTGTAACTGCATGTGTAAACAGTTCTCTGCTCACGCAGAATGAAAATGCTTAACACTGTCAAGTTTCTTAGATACTAAATACTATGTGACGCACAAGTTCTGCACTGTGTCCTGAACAAAAGGTAGCTACGAGCTGATTTACAAACTTTGCTTTGCCACTGCAATGTTTGAAATACAGACTGAGAAAATGTTACATTCATCTGCATCAAACCTAACATCATAATATGTGCCGTTAGTATTTCAGTCCAGCTACAGTTTCAGTGCTGTCTGTGCAATGAGCTGTGCTTAAGAATATACAAATGCGGTATTTCTACGCTGCTCACAAACATTTAGTCTTCTCATTCCTGTGCAATGAGCTGTGCTTAAGAATATACAAACGCGGTATTTCTACGCTGCTCACTAACATTTAGTCTTCTCATTCCTGTGCAATGAGCTGTGCTTAAGAATATACAAACGCGGTATTTCTACGCTGCTCACAAACATTTAGTCTTCTCATTCCTGTGCAATGAGCTGTGCTTAAGAATATACAAATGCGGTATTTCTACACTGCTCACAAACATTTAGTCTTCTCATTCCTGTGCAATGAGCTGTGCTTAAGAATATACAAATGCGGTATTTCTACGCTGCTCACAAACATTTAGTCTTCTCATTCCTGTGCAATGAGCTGTGCTTAAGAATATACAAACGCGGTATTTCTACACTGCTCACGAACATTTAGTCTTCTCATTCCTGTGCAATGAGCTGTGCTTAAGAATATACAAACGCGGTATTTCTACGCTGCTCACTAACATTTAGTCTTCTCATTCCTGTGCAATGAGCTGTGCTTAAGAATATACAAATGCGGTATTTCTACGCTGCTCACAAACATTTAGTCTTCTCATTCCTGTGCAATGAGCTGTGCTTAAGAATATACAAATGCGGTATTTCTACGCTGCTCACAAACATTTAGTGTTCTCATTCCTGTGCAATGAGCTGTGCTTAAGAATATACAAATGCGGTATTTCTACGCTGCTCACAAACATTTAGTCTTCTCATTCCTGTGCAATGAGCTGTGCTTAATAATATACAAACGTGGATTTCTACGCTGCTCACAAACATTTAGTCTTCTCATTCCTGTGCAATGAGCTGTGCTTAAGAATATACAAATGCGGTATTTCTACGCTGCTCACTAACATTTAGTCTTCTCATTCCTGTGCAATGAGCTGTGCTTAAGAATATACAAACGCGGTATTTCTACGCTGCTCACAAACATTTAGTCTTCTCATTTTCACTGTCAATATGCAAATGATGGTGCACAGACGTACTTCATAGTTCACAGAAGGTTACTAGGCTAACAGGCCTAGAGCGCTTACAAGCCTAGCCATATTTATCCTGAGTTGGTCCAACTGTCAGTGGTTGGGTGAGTGAAGTACACCGAGGTAAGAGTCTATGGTAATTAATACCGACTGCCTCTGTCCATGAGGAACATGGGTGCCACTCCAGGAATGAATCTGCAGTCACTCATCCATTGATCTAGGTTGCGTTTGAAGAGGGTCATGTTGAAGGCCCGTTTCACATGAACTGGAAGCTTGTTCCAGAGAAGTGGCGGTCTCTGGGAGATGTATCTATCTTTCCAGCATGATTTGTTCACATCAGAGGCTAGGTTAAAATCCCTGGAGAAAGAGACCATCATGGAGTTTGATTTACAAATGTGTAGCATTTCCATCAGGGTCTGCTCAGAGAATGCTCTGTAAGCCAGACACAGGTCACCCCTTATCAGCCTGAAGGAGACAGAATAGTGACAGGGTCTTCCATCTTTCCAAATAAGTGTACCCTGTATTTTCTTCTTGAGAAACCTCTGTGGTCTCTACAGCTGTTGCAGGTGTCTGGTGAGGAACATGCAAAAGGTAGCACTGTATTCAATTATTGGTGCGATGAGGGTAGAGTACAGTGTAAATATAACATCTTTAGACCTGGATGTGATGCCTTTACTTGTGTTGTGCCAGACAGAAGGCTTTCCTTACCACTGTGGTTATGTGGAGGTCGAAGTTCAGATTGCTATAAATCTGAGTACCCAGATCACATACCACTGGGTCTACACTTAGGGGGTCGCCATCTATAATGTAATTAGCAGGGATGTCAGCCTTCCCAAAGGGAATAATAATAATGCACTTTTTTGCATTTAGTTTTAATATGTCGCTTGTGCGCTAATCATTTGTCTGCATTAACCCTTTCTGCAGTATATTAACATTGTTGGGGGGGGACTCGATGATTGCTCCCAATTTGCAATTTTCAGTGAAATTGGTCAGCCACATCCGATCCATGTTTGGCTGTACTTCTGAGAAATAAATTCTGAACAGTTAAGGGCCCAGCACAGAACCTTGTGGTATGCCATTGTAGACTGGTCTTTTGCTAGAGGTGAAGTCACCCACTTTGACAGTATGTGCTTTGTTGGTGAGCCAATTGGCTACCCATCTAGTGATGTAGGGGTTACATCCCATCTGAGAGAGTTTCTCTATAATACCTGAGTGGGGATTGTGTCAAATGCCTTGGCTAGGTCAAGGTAGGCAGTAAGCACTTGTTTTTCCCTCATCCAGGGCCTTGGTGATTTTCTCGAAGAAGTCAACCCAGTTTAACAAGCATGATCTACCCTTAACAAATCAGAAATGAGTTGGGTCCAGAGTTTGGAGATTACCTATGTTCTTGTTAAGGTCCATAATGATTTTTTCCATGGCCTTGCAGATGAGGCTAGTCAAGCTTATGGGTCTATAATTCCCAGGGCAGTTGATGGTCCCCCTTTTGTGCAGAGGGATTACGGTTTCTGTCCTCCATTCCACTGGAATACAACCAGTTTGTAGGCTGTGTTTAAACAGGGATCCAAATGGGTTTGCTGGGTCATGTTTTAAGTTTCCTAAAAGGCAACCTGGGATATTGTGGTCCTATTGATGCCGTGTTTTTGGTCTTGCAGAGTGCAGAGATGACTTGCTCTCATGAGATAAGCTGAGGAATGGTGGTAGGCATACTTTGGGGAATGAGTGGTGGGGACTGGGGGGGGGGGTTATACAATCTGTCAGCTTGCAGGTTAGCCATTACCTCTAGTTGAGTATAGGTGGTGCCAACCACAACCAGTTCAGTGTATAGCTGGGTATTCCATTTTAGATTTTGGATGTAATTAAGGAATGCCTTATGATTATCCTTAGCTAGGGAGGTTATTTTTGCTTTGAAATTAGCTTTGGAGGACTTGGACAAGATCTCTGATTTGTTTGGTTAAGCTAGACAGGGATTTCTTCCTCTGCTGATCCAGTTCTCTCTCATTCTTGGGCATTAGTTTCTCTTTTTGTACAGCCCGTTTATACTAGGGGTCCACCAGGGTGGCTTGTTTTTTCGGCAAGACCTGGTTTTAATCCAATCAGGTACAGCCGATTCTAAACAAATGCTTAAGTGGTTATACAGGGCATTGGTCTGCACCTCTGTATAGGATCCCATGTTATTTATGCTGAAGGGGACTTTGAAACTTCCTGTACCATCACTTAGTAAAAGGTAATTTGTCTTGGAAGAATTGTTGTGTTTTTGAGCTTGATGAGGTATCTGGCCTTATAATTACATTGACTGAGCCTGACTTACAGTCCGATCTTACAAGAAAGGACATCGCACGGGGGTAGCAGATGAGTATAGCCTTTTACTGATCTTCTATATCATCCTTATCGAAAGGAAAGGACGTGGAAGGAGGCAACGGTATAGAAGGCTTATCATTAGAATAAAACCACTGCAGGATCAGAGCAAGGGCATTTATACAGGAATTTGGCACTTTAGAGAACGTAGCTGAAGGCTGAGAATTAGGTGCTACTGAAGCAGCAGAAAAGGTATCTAACAGAGCAGCCAACACAGGAGGGACAGCTGAAGTTTTAGGGGAGTCCATTTGTAACAACTCATAATACCTCTTTTGCACTGCTGAAACTTGCAATTCTCCATCATGCGCAGGAATGTGTCACCAAAGGAAAGCTCCTCCAAGACAGAATCAGGACTGACAGATTCTTCTCCCTCAGACCCATAATCTAAAGCTGAAGGTAACTAGGAGGAATAGGCCAAGGGGTAAGCCTCAAAATCAGAATCCCCATCCAAAAACTCTGGGTCGCTAACCCTTTTAGGAGCGGAAGACCAGGAACTGAAAGCCCCTGAGGAGACTTCAATGCCATCAAGGCTTTGAACAAGCCTCGAGTAAAGTCCTGCCATTCCCTTTGTGGATCCTGTGGAGCAGGCACCACATGCTTAATTTTTTTCCTTTTCTTCACAGGGACAATCGCACTGACAACATCTGAAGGTGCGGACCCCTGCCTAGATTCAATCAAGGTACCCGGCACCTCTTCAACAAGGACTTCATGAATCCCTTTAGGCCCCTCAGAAATGATCAGCTTCAATTAATACATGACATAGTGTTTAACATGAAACTGAGTCTTATATATTTATTAAAAAAAAAAATAATGTAACAAATAATGCTCTTACTTGTCACAGTGTTTTGCATTATACTAATACAGTGTTTGTTTTTGCTATCAAATACTGAAACCTAACCAAAGACAAAGAAAATTCTTTTCTTAGAATTTATCACTCTACACTGCTGCTTACCCCATGATATTACGATAAATAATAAGGATTCTTAAGCTTTAGTTAACTGGAACATATATCAAAACAGTAAATCACATTAAGAGAAAAAAAACTGTGGTTTAGAGGAGCCTTTAAGGTTACTGAGGGACTTCTAAGTGTCCCCTGTACTTGCCACATATTTTATTACATTAATAATATACACTTGTGATTTTGTTAAAAAACAGTTTTAAGAAGTTGAAGCTTTAATAACTGTTTACATATGATTCTGAGCAATTCTTTGTCCCTTTTCTAACTTTTAAAGGGTTATTTGGACAGCCATAGCATGATGGTGATTTCAGTTAAAACTTTTTATGAGCTTGAGTTATAATGTATTTAAAATGTTTAAAATCATTTACTTACTTCTCTCAGCTTCCCACCAAGATTGCGAGCTTAAATACATTTTCCTTCATGCTTTTTACTTGGTTTTCCTCGAGCTTACTCAATTCTTTAGTCTAATTCCACTTACGACAATGCAAGTAGTACAAAACAAAATTAAATGCCTCAGACGTGATGTAAATAGTCCAGTGAACGGTCAAATTTGAGCCGTTCATTTTGTTGACTCATTTAAAGTGATATTCCCATACATACGACTTAAAACGAACCCTGCTATTTGTTAACTGAAATGGTTATTTCTCTTAAAATTACAAGCAAAACATTTCTGAGGTAACAGTTTTGCAACTCCTGCATACATTCAATGCTTAAAAGCATAATTAAATGTTAAAATGTATAAAAGCTAATAAAAGTTTTATTATTAGAGAAAAAATTCTCGATTTCAACAATTGGCTAAGTTTCTGGTGTCATTCAAAGGGGATCCAGTGTCTGTCCGCCTGGGGTGACATGCTCAACAAGCCACGCTGCTTTGCTAGAGACGGCTTGCACCTGTCACCCTTAGGCTTTCGAATATTGGCCAAGGCTCTTGCCACCCCCACAGTGTCTTTTTTAGGCAAGGATCAAAAGACAAACCCACCACCGTAAATAGCACAAGTAACAAAAAACTGAGGGTAATGCTACTCAATGCCAGAAGTCTAAACCTCAAAATGCACGCACTCGAGGCACTCCTCAGTATGGAGAAAATTCTTCATAAATCAAACAAATCAAGTTACTGGGTCACATGGAAAGGTAAACAAAATTTATATTGTCTCTGTGATTTTTTAACTAAATATTCAGATATGTTAAGATATGCCTACAATAATAAGTAAATAAATACATTTAGTAATGATGATTAAGAATAGTTAGCAACAATACTAAGTACATTTTGATTTAAGTTGTAAATAATTATACTGTATTGTAAATTAATAGTAGAAGGCTTGAAAGTACTATGATCTCTTGACATCTTTTAGAAATTAGGAATGAAATATCAGTCTGTTATTCTTGGTCTATACTGTCATACCATTTTTACAGGTATATATATATATATATATATATATATATATATATATATATATATATATATATATATATACACATACACACACACACACACATACATATATATCCACACACATATATATTGAGTGATACGTTCACTGTAATAAGACTGGCTTATACTTGTGTATTATTTAGTCAGACAGCTCTTAACAATGAATGTGCAGTAGATGTTGAATGAAATATTTTTTTTCTAAAAATGCTGTATTTGTTTAATAATATATCTACATATAAAAGTTGAATATTTTATTATTAGTTTCAAGTTCAATTCATATATATATATATATATATATATATATATATATATATATATATATATATATATATATAAATATATAGTATTGTATTTTTACACGTTTGATCTGAACAATCTTTTGAATTTAAACGTGTCATGTGTAAAATGTATAGTATCAGTAGACACACAGATTTAATAAGCTACTTTCTGTTGAAATAAAAAAATTAGATAGTTTGACCTAAGGATGAGTTGGATAGGGGCTTTTGAGGGTACTCTTGAATGGCTTTGCTATTCAAGGGTGGGGTCTTTTTTCCACATGGATTGTTTAGACAGTTTTTTTATTCAAATTGTAATCTATTACTTCTTAGTTTTTTTCTTATTGGTTGTGAAATATAGAATTATTGTTTGGACAAATGCAAGTCATTCTTCTTAGTAATGTATATATTTTTCTCTCTGGTAAAACTATACATAAATTGCTAATCCTTAGTAAAACTATACATAAATTGCTAATCCTTATTAATATATATTTTTCTCTCTGGTAAAACTACACATAAATCACTAATCCTTAGTAATATATATATATTTCTCTCTGGTAAAACTACACATAAATCGCTAATCCTTAGCAATATATATATTTTTCTCTCTGGTAAAACTATACATAAATTGCTAATCCCTTAGTAATATATATTTATTCTCTCTGGCAAAACTATACTTAAATATTTAATCCTTAGCAATATATATATATTTCTCTCTGGTAAAACTATACATAAATAGTTAATCCTTAGCAATATATATATATTTCTCTCTGGTAAAACTATACATAAATTGCTAATCGTTAGCAATATATATATTTTTCTCTCTGGTAAAACTATACATAAATTGCTAATCCTTAGCAATATATATTTTTTTTCTCTCTGGTAAAACTATAAATAAATTGCTAATCCTAAGTAATATATATATTTTTCTCTCTGGTAAAACTATACATACATTGCTAATCCTTAGTAATATATATATTTTTCTCTCTGGTAAAACTATACATAAATTGCTAATAATGTTGTGAATAATAGCCTATGTCTGAAATGTATTTCCACTAATTTAATGGTTTAAATAACAGCAGTAAAAGAGGAAGGCTAAATATTTTGAAAGTCTTTAATGCACCAATCCTATTTTTACAGGAGACTGATCTTCTAGAAGAAGACTTAAATAAACTAAATATTAACAATTATACTGTTTTAGTAAGCCCTTGTCAAAAACAAAAACATGAGATGTTACGATTCTATGGAAAATTCAATGCTAATGCCCCATATTAGAATTACTTATCAAAACAGAGCAGGAATGCTTTCTTTGGTAACATTAGAGGTGTACAGGAAAATATACACACTACTAAATATTTATTGGATACCAGGCCTAGGTGCTAAAGTAGTCAAGTAGCAGATGGAAGACATTGTTCAACACTGTAAAAGAAATGCAATACTTGCTTGTGATTTTAATTTTATATCGAACTATAGTGATACTAACATTATAAACACACTTAGGAAAATAGCAACATCAAAGGCTTTATCTGACTTTATTGATAAGTTTAATATAGTGGATATAAACAGATATGCTGAACTGGATTCATTATTTTTTTTACACATTTCACATCGTCATGGTATCCATTCAAGAATTGATACAGTGTATATATCTAGGGACTTAACTACAAAATTAGACAAAGTTAAAGTAACTGTATGTCAAATTTCAGATTACAATTCAGTTGCATTTGATTTAGAAGTATACACAAGATGTTGTTGCCTCACAGCAAGACACTGTCCCGTTCGGATCTCAGCTAGAGCGTCTTCTGTGGAGACATGCGTGAATGGGTGCACCTTCGTTGAAGGTTGTGCGTTAGGGCTGGCAACTCAGCACATAAAAATCAACTGCCAATCATTAGCAAACCGGAGTTCCGCTGTGGCGACCATTAACCAAGAAAAGCCGAAAGACACAACAACAACACAAGATGACAAATAGCTGTTACTAGAATTCCATCTTCTATAACAAATTTAAAAGATTTTAAGAATTGTTATAAAAAGGAAACAATAAATCGCATTGAAAATCCATCTGAGACATATGTATGGAACCCACTGAAGTAATACATATGGCATAACTTTAGCACTGTATATTAACAAAAAAAGCAATGGAACAAAGATCTACTGCAGTTACAAGCAAATACTGATAAGATAAAACTAGACATTCAAAAAGAGGAAAAAAGCATGTAATTAAAGAACTGCAAGTGATGAATAAAAATATCAAGATACATTATACCACAATGCTATGATTCATCTGGAGAAGATTAAACTTAATTCTTACCCCATTAATCCTAAACATCAGAAAAAACTAGTGAATAGAACTAAAAAATAATAAAATCAAATCAGATAAAAGAAGCAGATATTCCAGGTACTAAGAAAAATTTATCAGATTTAGAAGGAATATTAGAAGCTTTTAAAATACACTTTCATAATGTCATCTCACAAAGTGCAAAATCAGAGCCTCCAAACAATCAAATCTTGTTTAAGAAAAATATTAAAATCAAATTATTAGATCATATTAAGTTAGTTGAGAAACAAATAACAATGACTGAGCTCAAATCTCAAATTAAAAAAATGAAAACAAAGCACCTGCAATAGATAATATTATTGCAGAAATGTTTAAATTACTATCCAAAGAAGCATTAGTTCTGTTGTTAAAGGTAAAATAATAACACAAGATAGGTAACAGCAAAAAGTACAGTTTTGTACCTACCATAAATGTAGATGTCCGATAGATATGCAACTGCAGTCATAACATATGGGTTTGTCCTGCCTCAGGCAGCCCTCGGTCGGCCGGATTCCAAAGTCTGGGTCCGACGTCGGCTGATGTCACATTTCTCTCCGACGTCAGAGCGGCTGGAGTACATAAGCATCAGCCGACGCCATTTTCTTCAGTGTTTCTTGCCCCAGATGCCAGGTGCCCTCCAAGGAAGGCTGTAATCAAATTGGAAGACAAAAACAGGATTCCAGACAAATAAGTAAGCAATAAACAGATACACCATAACAGATATCCCCAGCTAAGAGAAACAGGGATAGGAGTAGACCCAAGGCATAGAGGGGTATGGAGGGAGGGAAAATCCGACTACAGTTGCATATCTATCGGACATCTACATTTATGGTAGGTACAAAACTGTACTATGTCCTTCAAGAATGCAACTGCAGTCATAACATATGGGTTGAATACCATAGCTTAGCTGGGGGAGGAGGAATGCTCTAGGAAAGAGATGGTGTGGCAATCAAACCCTGCAGGACTGCCGAAGCAAAGCCTGCTCTGGATCTGGAATATAAAGGGAGATTGTAGTGTTTGGAGAATGTATGCACAGAGCTCCATGTAGCAGCTTCTAGAATGTCTTTTGTAGGCACCCCTCTTAAGAATGCTGTAGACGTGGCTGTAGCTCTGGTGGAGTGTGGTCTGACATTGGCTGGAACATTCTTCCCATGGAAGGAATAACAAAATCTGATGCAATGTCCAATCCATTTTGAAATAGTCTGTTTGGAAATTGCTTTTCCTTGTACTCCAGGGGCGTAAGCTACAAAAAGCTGATCAGACTTCCTACTGGTCTTGGTTCTGTCCAGGTAGTAGCAAAGTTGTCTGTGAATGTCCAAGGTATGCAACAGTCTTTCCCCTTTGCTCTCAGGATTGGGGAAGAAAGTAGGCAGGTGAATAGCTTGATTTAAAGAAACCCTAGATACCACCTTTGGCATAAAAGTGGGGTTGGTTCTTAAGGAGACCCTGTCTCTGTGAAAGATTATGAATGGTGGTGTTGCCATTAGGGCCTGTAGTTCCGAAACCCTTCTTGCTGAGGTAATTGCTAACAGGAAAGCTGTCTTCCATGATAAAAATTGTAAGTCCACTGAAGCTGCTGGCTCAAAGGGAGGCAGAGTCAGTTTTTCTAGGACAAAGTTGAGGTCCCAAGCTGGCACTGGAGCCTTTCTTGGTGGCTTAATGTTCTTGATTCCCCTGAGGAATTGCCTTAACAAAGGATGTGAAAACACAGGCGGATCAGTGTTATATCTAGCTGAGATAGCAGAAGCATGTATCTTTACAAAAGAATATGAGAGTCCATTCTGTAGCATATCTGCCAAATATTCCAGGATGAGTGGGATATTCAATAATGATGCATCATGTCCCTTGCTGGTATTCCAAATGCTGAATCTCTTCCATTTTGCTAAGTAAACCTTTCTGGTGGATGGTCTTCGAGCTTCTGTTAATATCCGCTGAACTTCCTTGGAGAGAGATTGAGGTTATTCATGGGATCTCCCAGGCTGTTAGCTGCAGTGTCTGAAGGTTTGGATGCACTGTTTTGAAGTTGTGTTGAGTCAAAAGTAGGGGCCATTGGGGAATTGCCCACTTTTTGTTGTGACATATGCTCCGTTGTAGTGGGTACCAGTGTTGTCTTGGCCAGTCTGGAGCTATTAGGATCCCCTTGGGCCTCTCTGCTTTGATCTTTAGTAATATTGTGGTCATCAGTGGCAGAGGTGGGAATGCATAGATTTTTATATAGTTCCAGTTGAATGAAAGAGCATCTATTTTCCAAGCTTGTGGATGGTATGTCCTTGAACAGAATTTTTGTAGATGATGGTTGAGGTGGGAGGCAAATAGGTCCACTTCTGGCCTGCCCCATGTCGAGGTGAGTTGTGTGAAGATTTTCGGATGTAACCTCCACTCGTGTGGATCTATGAAATTCCTGCTTAGGCTGTCCGCCAGCACATTGTCTTTGCCTGGAACAAACTGGGATTGCAACTGTATGTTTAGGCTCAGTGATTTTTCCCAAAGATTCATTGTCAGTCTGCAAAGGGGGTAGGAATGAGTGCTCCCTTGCTTGTTTATGTACCACATCACAGTGGTGTTGTCTGTCCGTATCAGTAGATGGCCTTGCTGAAGTTGTTGTCGAAAGGCCTCGATGGCATGCATTACTGCCAGCATTTCCTTTTGGTTTATATGCAGATGTGTTTCCTTTGGAGACCATTGTCCTTGTATACATCTGCCCTCCATGTGCGCCCCCCATCCGAGGTCTGAGGCGTCTGTGGTCATGGTCTGTGTTATCTGAGGTTTTTGAATGACATACCTGTGTTTGCCTGGCTTACCGAGGCCCACCATAGGAATTCCTTTTGTAGGCATGGAATGAGCGGTATGGTTGTCTCTAGGTTGTTGCTGTGCTGAGACCATAGGCTTTTAGGTACCATTGAAGCTTTCTCATGTGTAGTCTTGCTAATGGAACCAGGAGAATGCAGGATGCCATGTAACCCAGGGCCTGTAGGAATCCCCTTGCAGTCATCTGGGTGAGTTTTGCCAAACCTTTGAAATAATGAGTTAACTTCTCTTGCTTGTCTTCTGTCAGGTAAGCCATTTGAGAGGCTGTGTCTAGATTGGCTCCTAAGAAGGTTATTTGCTGGGATGGCTGAAGTCTTGACTTTTGGAAGTTGACTGTGTATCCCAGAGCCTGTAGCAATTGTATGACATAGTTCAAGTTTTTTTGTCAAAATCAATTTGTCGTCCGCTTGTATGAGGCAGTCGTCCAGGTACGGGTAAATTTGGATCCCCTGGAGCCTGCAATGAGCAATTACTGAAGCCAGGCATTTTGTAAATACTCTGGGCGCAGTAGATAAGCCAAATGGCAATGCTGAGAATTGATAATGCTCTGGCCCTGCAAGAAATCTGAGGTATCTTCTGCAGCTGTGTCTGATAGGGACATGCAGGTATGCCTCCTTGAGGTCCAGAGTAATCAGCCAAGACCCTTGCCCAGCATGGGAAGGAGTTGCTGTAGAGTCAGCATTTTGAACTTTGGTACTATGAGAAAAGTGTTTAATGCGGACAAATCCAGTATTGGTCTCCATTGAGTTTCTTTTCTTGGAACAAGGAACAGTCTTGAGTAAAACCCCTGGCCTTGTTCTTGTTGTGGAACTCTTTCTATTGCTTTGATCTGAGCAAGCAGAGAAATGTGCTTGATAGCCTCTGCCCTCTGGTTTTGTGGTAGGTTTGGCATGCCTTGTTTTCTTGGTAAGGTATGAAAGTGGAACCTGTAACCTTGGTCTATAATGTCCAAAATCCATTTGTCCTTTGTCAATCTGTGCCAATTGTCTGAAAACAGAGATAATTTTCCGTCCAAGGGAGCTTCTATTTGCTCCTTGGTCAGCGGAAGTAGAGGAAAGTCATTGAGATTGTCCCTGTGGGGCAGGGGAGACCCCTGTGTCACTTCTTTGGTTTGCTGGTTGCCATTGTCGTCCCCTGTAAGAACCTCTGTATTGTCCTCTTCCTCGGCCACGGCTGTTTTTACCCCTTTGAAATCTTTCAGGATTAGGAAAGGACCAGTTTTTAGAAGGCCAATTCCTGCTGAATCTGGGTGGCTGAACCTGGAGGAAATCTTTGACCGTCTGAACTGATTTTGCTTTTTCCTCGATGGACTTTAACACATCTTTAGCATTAGTACCAAAAATCTTGTTCTTTTCCAAAGGTGCATCAAGACGTTTTGCCTTAACATGATCTGGTAGAGGTTGTTCTTTTAACCATGCATGTCTACGAATGACCGCCCCTGTCATAGCTGCCCTACATGAAGCTTCCAATGCATCATATCCACACTGCAGAAAGTGATTGCTGACTTGCTGAGAATTATGTACAGCTTCCTGCAAAGACTTCCTGTCTAAAGGTTCAGGAGAGGCCAATGTTTTTTGTAAATCATCTAACAGGTAATCCTGATATTGAAACATATGAACGAGGCAATTCAGAGCTCTCACAGATAAAGTAGTGGAGGTGTAGACCTTTTTCCCCCATCTTTCTAATGACCTAGCTTCCCTGTTGGAAGGCAAGGGATTTTTGGAGGTGGATGCTGAAACCCCTTTAGGTCCCTGAGAAATAGTTTCTAAATCAACAGCATGGGCCCTAAAGAAATGAGAATGTGTTTCTGGGACCCTATAATATCTGTCTGGCTTGGCTGGGGCAGGAGGAAGAGTATCCGGGGTAACACTGGAGTCAGAGTATAGATCATCCAAAACATCAAGCACAGGAGGTATAGCCAGGGGCCTGTGTTGGGGCTTTTAAGGAAGGTTCAAGGCGCTTTCTGGAATCAGAATATTCCTGGCCTTGCCACTTAAAATGTTCCCTCATGGTATGCAGAACTTCCCCAAAAGAAATATTCTCAGGAGGGGAGGCCGAGGGGATGGAATCCTCTGCATCAGAGTCCTCATAGGTCTGGAAGGGCTCTTCCTGGCCATCGGAGTGAACAGAGTCCTCAGAATCTTCATCTGAATGGATAGGGTCAGAGGGTTCAACCCGGGGCCTCTTAACAGGAGGAGGCTGGGATCCTCTCTCAGGATGGGCCTGTGAACCTCTAATCATGGAAATTAAGTCTGCGGCCATAGTCATGATTTGTGTTTCAGGAGTAGGCTGAGGTAAGGCCTTAACAGTAAGGTGCTTGGTCTTGCTGGCTGCCTTAGCACGTGTGTAGGCCTTAATAGACATGGCCATAGGAGGCCTAGCAGCTCCACGTGCAGGAGTGACCTTATCTACAGCAATGGTCTCGGGCATTTCCTCGGTTTCAGTATCCGGAGGAAAATCTATAACTGGTGTCGGTGTGGCCTCCGGTATCGGAGGTGTCGGTAAAGCGGTGTCTTCGGTTCGGAGCGGTGAAATAACAGTCTCAGGTGGAACCGGAGCACTCGCGGTAGGTTTTGTCGTGGAGTCGGTGGAAGACACGGGCTGAGGATGTCGGTCCCGGTCTTTTCATTTCTTAGGAGTCTGCGATGTCGGAAGTTCTGACGGCATTGTATAAGCAAATTTATCGCCGAAAAAGTCTTCAGCGAACTCTGCCCGGCACCTAAGAGTGCGCTTATTGAAGCGAGCACAGGCGACACAGGCCGAGACGTCGTGGTCTGGGCCAAGGCAAGGAAGACAGTAAGAGTGGAAATCCTTATGAGGTATTTGTTTACCACAAGACAGACAATTGTTAACTTTTTCAGTAATTTCTGACATCGGCTGAGGCAAGAAAGGTCCCCAACGGGGTACTTAGCTTTTTTGATGACTTCGATTCAAGAATACAGGAACTGACCGACTGGCACTTGCGAACTGCTTCTGCTTCGGGCACCGCGCGGCAAGAAAGACTGAAGAAAATGGCGTCGGCTGATGCTTATGTACTCCAGCCGCTCTGATGTCGGAGAGAAATGCGACATCAGCCGACGTCGGACCCAGACTTTGGAATCCGGCCGACCGAGGGCTGCCTGAGGCAGGACAACCCATATGTTATGACTGCAGTTGCATTCTTGAAGGACATCACAGCAGATATACCAAAATCTCATAAAAGCGTCCTCAAAACTTCAATAGTCCAAAAGCAGCGGATATACAAAATTTCCTTGAATGATGCAGCGACTAATTCAGTAAAAGGACGAATTTTTAATAAATAAACAGTGTAAAATACAGAGCAGGTAAGCGCTTTCACCAAACGGCTTCTTCAGACCTATAAAACAATCTGAATCAATCAGTTTAAATACAAAAATAAGCGGGAAAGTTAACTAGACTTAAAGTGAAAGTACTGAAACAAAAAATAGACAACTCATAAAATCTGACAACAATAATCTAGTAGATTCATATAGGACTTGACTGAAACGTCCTATTCCATTAAACAATAATGTACACATACAAACTTAATAAAAAATATATATGCAAAACATATATAGAGATATATATATATATATATATATATATATATATATATAAACTACTAAAAATATGAAAAATAAGTAACACAACAGTAAAGATCAGTATATATTCCTAGAAAATCATAAAAGACATATAGAATATATATCTATATATAAGATATATATAATAAACATATATAAACAAATACATAGCAAAAAATGGTACTTCACTCAAGCCTTCAATTTCCTTAACTTAAGGAAAGGTTGAATGGGAACTTTGGCATTCAATCCAGGGCTTGAATCAGCTCTAAATCTCATTATCCAGATAGTCTCTCTGGACTCTGTAAAGGTCTTAACATCACCCCCTCTAATATCTGTATTAATTTTCTCAACTATTCTAAACCTAGAACTGTGTGTTTCTCCATTTTCTACTATATGTTTGGCTAGGGCATTTGTCTTATGTCCCGTCCTAATGTGGTACATGTGCTCTCGCATTCTATCTCTCAAACACCTATTAGTTTTACCTATGTAGGAGGCAGAACATCCTATACAGGAAGCCAAATAAACCACATTAGTAGACATACAGTCACCCCTAACTTGAAAGGTAAACTCTCCAATCCCAGTAGGATGTCTAAATACTGGGTCCGATTCAATAAAGGGACAAAAATTGCACCGATTACATGGCAATGTAACTAAGGGCCCTATAGAGTCATCTTTTTAAGTACTTCTTCTTTGTTACCAAACAGGCGGTCCTGGTTTAAGAGAGCATCCAGCAATTTAGCTTTAACATGATCTGGCAAAGATTGCTCCTTAAGCCAAGCATGCCTTCTAAGTACAGACCCAGTGACAGCAGCCCTGCAAGATGCCTCCAGTGAATCAAAACCACATTGCAAAGTATGTTTTCCAGCTTGTTCAGCAGAAAGCATTAAATCCTGTAAATCCTTATTTCCAGCACAGTCAGGAATCACCATAATTTTCATTAGCCCCGAGTACCTTCTCATGGCGCCTGTGTGCTCAACACCGAGCGCGCCATGAGAACATACAAATTGCAAGCCATTAGCTCTGAGTCCCTTCCACAAGCAAGACTCCAGATTTGTAGTTCACCTTAATGTAAAACAAGCTGAAATTGTAACAGAATGTGTAATTTACCTTCTGTAGTTACGATTCAGCTTATTACATTAAGGTAACATTGAAGATTTTGTAGAAAATTGTGTTTGAAAATTCTTCGTAAAGCAAGTGGTGGCAGCCAATCGGATTCTTGCAATCCAAGCCACCACTTGCATAACACCTCCACCCCCAAACCAAATTTCTTTTGTCTTCTCTCAATAAAAAGAGGGTCCAGCAGCAGGTATTTCTTTTATTTTTCCAAAGATTTGGAGATTTAACCTGCCGCTTGATCCTCTTTTTTTTTTCTTACTAGCATTCGAAGATTTCTCGGCTCGCAGTACTGTCTGTTCCCGGTCAGCTTGGCTCTTTTTTTGTGTCTTCCGGTAAGCTTACTTTTGTATCTGTTTTGTGTGGAGTGGTGTGTTCCTGATCTTTTCAGAACAGAGTAGTTTGTATACGATAAAAAAAATGTCTTCCTAAGTATATTTGTAAGAGCTCTGTTTTTTCTTTTCTATCCGAGTTTCTATATGAAAGTAAACTTAAGCCACACCTCTTACTTCCAAACTGCTATTTACACAATAGAATTATGCAACTAAAACCTTTATCACGTCAGATCACTGTTTACTGAACTGAGAACCACGATACAAGGAGCGTCAGAGAAATAATGGTAGCCAGAAAAAAATGGATCTATACTGCTGTAAAAATAATGGTTTTCTTAGTCGGACGTTAGTTATAACAGAAGATAGATCTGTTTCGATTACTTATAAATTCTTATTTTTGTATACTTGGTCTAAATGTATGCATAGTCACATGGTTAAATACAAGGCACGTTATACATTTCTTCAAAAATAGTTTTCCCAAATAAGTTATTTTAGCCAGTTCAGCAAATGTACATATGCAAACAAAGTAACAATGAGCAAGAATGTGTTCTCCTGAGCAAGAATGCATTCTCCTGGAATCACTTGAAAGGAGTGTTTTATTGTGTGCTTGTTTTTTTCTTGAATCTTCATAAACACTGCCATAGTCATATTTAGATATGCTGCCGATATATTTAACTCTGTATGAATTACAGAAGTCGTCATTTCTGGACACACTGCAGATGCTGCGAAGAGCACTTTTGACTAACATCAGAGGCATATTAATTTCATGAACTTTGATCATACTTTGACTTAGGAATAGAGTCCATTCCTGTCATGATGCTAGAAACCCAAAAGACTTGGAGAAATTAAACTGAGTAAACATAAATTTACTTTATCAGGATATTTACTGTTTCTTTCATCAAGTAGCAGATACGTACATTTAGGATCAACTACAAATTATAAAACACTGCATACATAATTCCTAATCGATGACCTGTTTCACAGTGTATGTTGCACAGGGAATTAAGATGAATCTACATACGCTGACTCATTCTTTTTTTACACTAGCCTGTAGCACATAAAGGAAAACACTGGATATTTCTTGATCCTTACATTGTAAGTCTGATTTTCCAAGGCAGCTTATGAGTAACACTGGAGCGGCAACATCGTATTGATGACTACCTGTGTCTTCCTCACAAATGTATGCCGATAGTAAGTATAAGGAATAAAGATGAAGTTAGGTGACAGAGACAGCGGCTATACCCTATAAGTACTGTTGGGTGTATGTAGTTATTAGTTTACAGGTATATGTGCTTGATGCAGGTTTAAGTTGTATTTTATATGGACTTAGAGAAAACTGGGTCAGCTGTTAATGTTTTATGGTTTAGTTTGTCCATGTTTGATTTGGATACAGACAGTCCCAGCTCCTGATTGTTGTAGAAAAACATCTTTTACCACATGATGGTCTGTAAACATATCTGATTATAGAGACATTTTTTCTGCAGTCTGTTTCATCTTTGCCAGATTCATGTTTTCATTTTTGTACATGTCTCATGAATATTCTTGTCTTTACACTCTGTTCACAACTTATGTGCATGTCTAAAATTGTATTCACTGGACATTATTGTGTGCTATATATAAAATTAGTAAACTTCTCACAGTGCTGAAAAAGCTAAAGCAGATGAGTAGAACATTGGTGGATGGGATGGATGTGAATCTTAACTCTATATTTCCGTTTACTTTGCCATACAGTAGAATCAGACTAACCCTTCAAGTTGTCCATTTTTAAAGTTGTTTCCACCTGCTGTTCTCTTTAATTGTAATACAAGTGTGGAATGCATAAAAGTGTGAAAAAATGAAGTATGTCAGTATGTATTCCTACACAACACACACACATACACCTACATAAATACGTGTGTGTGTGTGTGTGTGTGTGTGTCTATATATATATATATATATATATATATATATATATATATATATATATATATATATATATATATATCTATATGGACACATTCAGGCAGTTGGGATCGAAATCTTTTTATAGCTAAGTAGTTTGTGTGTGAGGCTGCATTGTTGGTGGATAGCGAGGTTTCAAGACCGAGTCATTTTGCCACCTGTTCACTGTTATTTTTTTAAGTTTTCAAGGCTGTTAGACATTGAGGTGTTCTTCAATTGTTGGCATGTTTTTTTTTTTTTTTTTGCCTGGTGGGTAGTAGGAGCATTGGTAGTGAGTACCAGGATTTTCTTGTTGTGTTTATGGTAATAATTTGTGGAGGGCCGACAAAGAACCTGCACCCACTATTGTTTCTTCTTTTATTTTCCTATGTGGCTGAATTTCCATCTTCTGTGGTTATCATCTTGAAAATAAAGTGCCATATATTGAGGTGTATTTTGTGCAAGGGACGTGGATACTACTGATTGGTGAGTGGTAAAAATCTTTTTTGCTTCAGGCAAGACTTCAGGCCCTTCAGAAAATGTATGCTAATGTAAAACCTGTTAGTCTTATCAAATTTGTAAGTTGATAAGAGCAGAATGTGTCCAGATTAATCACACTAAGAAAGTGAGATGTATGCATTAGTATCATTGGTTTTGTATTATGAATCTTTAATGCTGTTTTATAATGATAATTGATAAGTGAGGCAGTTGGGAGCATGCAGTATAGGACATTATTAGTGTTTCTTTTCATTATTAAATGCCCATAATAGACCTCTTGGGAATCTTGTAGAATAGGAGTGTTTTCAAACTTTCTGTGATCTGTTGTGCTTGTTCTGTAATAACCTGTTGGTGGTTTACTTGTAGTTGCAGTGCTTTGTATGGCTAGTTAGGGTCTTCCCTGAAATGTATGTATAGTTTTTGTTGCTGAAGTAAAATAAGTAAATGCATGCTATTTTTCTTTATTCACTGGGTGGATGGGTGACCCAGCAGTACACCATTTTCTGGCACAACCAGATTAATGCATGAAATGCCAACAGCAAAGTTTAGATCTCCATTACCAACTGTTTGGTCATTTGGAATGTATGTTGTCATCTAGGCTGACTGACTGGATTGGTACATGCCCCAAAGATGTTTTGGAACAAAAGAAAATAGAAGTTATGTCCTTACCATAACGTTCCATGTGGAGTGTTCATCTCGCCTTTGTTCTTACACATGGGTTCGGAGCCGATCCTCGGCTCCGTGTCGGCCGCTTGCAAGCTCTGCATCGAGAAGAAGCTCGAGACAACCTAATACCCACAATCCCCCTCTGCCTTTACCTCAGATCTAGTTTGCAAGCAAACCAGCAGTCAGAGAGAGAAACACTCATGCCAATATCACATATGCACAGAAACTAAGAGTCTATATATATACATATATATATATATATATATACATGTCAACCATATATACAACAACTGCAATGCAGAAGCAGAATGCCCCAGACCAGGCACCAAACTGAACGTTCTTCCTAAGGGTGGGAGGGTGGGAATGTAAGAACAAAGGCGAGATGAACACTCCACATGGAACGTTATGGTAAGGACATAACTTCTATATGTGATAGTGTTCAATCTCGCGTTTGTTCTTACACATGGGTAGCGTCCCTAGCTCCTTGTTCCTGAGGAACTCACGGAAGGACGTTCTTGAGCACAGTGGAACCAAAGGTTGCCCTGTCCCTAGAAACCTTGTCTACCTTATAATGAGAAATGAATGTATGTGGTTTAGACCAAGTAGCAGCCGCTGAAATAGCGTCTAGTGGTAGGCGAGCTGCATGAGCCAGGGATGTAGACACTGACCTTGTGGAATGTCCTTTGGGTTTGTGCAAAAGAGTTTGATCTGAAGAATCATAGACATAGATGATACAATCAGTTAACCACTTAGAAAGAGTTCTTTTAGTAACCGCTATTCCTTTTCTGTTATCAGCAAAGGCTACAAAAGTTGATCAGATTTCCTGTGATCTTTTGTTCTATCCAAGTAAAACCTTAGTTGTCTGTGGACATCTAATTTGTGTAACATATACTCCATTTTATTGGAGTGATTCTTGAAGAAAGTGGGTAATTCAATGGACTGATTAATATTGTTAATAGAACAAATTTTAGGAAGGAAGGATGAATTAGTGCGAAGAGAAACTCTGTCAGAGTGAAAGATCAAATAAGGGTGTTTAATGGAGAGAGCTTGAAGTTCAGATACTCACCTAGCGGATGTAATGGCTACCAAAAAGAGAGTCTTCCACGACAAAAATTTCAATGGGCAAGAGGAGGCTGGTTCAAAGGGGGGCAGCATCAGCTTAGATAATAATAAGTTTAGACTCCAAGGTGACGTAGGAGATCTAATTGGTGGTCTAATATGAAAAGACCCTTTTAAAAAGGCTTTACAAAGTCTGTGGGCCATAACAGGAGCCCCACATTCTTCCACATGGAAATTAGAAATGGCAGCCAATTGAACTCTTAATGTGGCAGGAGAAGCAACCTGATGGAACAATTCTGTTAAAAACTCTAATATTTTATTCAAAGGAGCTATAACAGGGCCCACTTGCTGTGTATTTGCCCAGAATACAAAGCGCTTCTATTTACTAGTATATGTTTTAGTAGTGGAAGCTTTATGAGAAGCCACTAATATATTCTGAACTGCAGGTGAAAGGAGATCAGACCTGGCTAAGTTGGGAATTGGAGCAGCCAAGCTGCTAGATGGAGGGACAAGAGCGAGGGGTGGGGAGCCCCTGACGAGTGAGTCAATAGATCTGGCTCTGGGTCCAGGATCCAGGGTCCCCGAATGCAGTGTGTCATGAGGAAGGGGAACCAAATTTGTCGAGACCAGAATGGGGCAATGAGGATTATTGTCCTGTGTAGGTTGTTGGCTTTCTGGAGAAACTTTGTGATCAGGGGGAAGGGAGGAAATGCGTACAGGAGACCCGGGGGCCAATCGTGAATCAGTGCATCCCTGGGGACTTCCCCTGGAGGGGGTAATAGGGCAAAGTAGCTCCTGCATTTGGCGTTCATTGGAGACGCAAACAGATCGCAGGAAGGCTGGCCCCACGTGCGAAAAATCTTTTTCGCAACTGACTGTTTTAGGGACCACTCGTGCGGTAACAGTATTGCTCTGCTCAGCCTGTCGGCTATGACGTTGGATGACCCCGGGATGTGCGTTGCTATCAGAAAGCGACCCGTGGACTCCGCCCATTGCCAGATTCTCATGGCCTCTCTGCATAGCTGATAGGACTTGGTTCCCCCTTGCTTGTTTATGTACCAGACTACAGACATGTTGTCCGTCTGAACTGCAATAGTTCCCAGAGGAAGAAGGGGAGCAAAGTGTTGCAACGCTAGAAACACTGCCCTCAACTCTAGAACATTGATGTGCAGATTGTACTCTAAATTGGTCCATTCGCCTTGGACTGTCTGTCCCTGAAAGATGCCCCCCCACCCTATCAGGGAAGCATCCGTGGTCACCGTAGCTGTCGGCATGGGTAGCACAAATGGTCTCCCCTTGGAAAGGTTGCAAGTCTGAAGCCACCAGTTTAGGTGTGATTTGCATGTGTTCGTTATAAGAATCTGGTGTGTCAGAGGTAGTTGTTGGAACGACCATTGTGCAAACAGTAGCCATTGTAGGACTCTCATGTGCAGTCTTCCCAAGGGTATTGCAATAAGAGAAGCTGACATGAGTCCCAAAACCTTCAGTACCAGTTTTGCTGGGGATTTCCTGGACAAAAGAAGAAGACGTATATGAGTCTGAAGTGAAAGTATCCTTTCTGGAGGAAGTCTTAGAATTAACTGATGTGTATCTAATTCCGCTCCTATGAATAAGATACGCTGTGATGGCTGTAGTAAGGATTTTCCGAAGTTTACGGAAATTCCAAGGTGAACACACAGTTGAAGAGTGTAGTCTCTGGCCTGTACTAGTTGACGCTGGGTGGTGGCAGAAAGGAGCCAGTCATCCAGATACGGAAACACCTGGAATCCTAGGCGTCTCAAGTGAGACGCTACCACTGCCATGCATTTGGTGAAGACCCTGGGGGCTGAGGTCAGACCAAAGGGCAGGGCTCGAAACTGAAAGTGACTGGCACCCAGCCGGAAGCGCAAATGATCTCTGGATGCCCTGGCCATTTTGATGTGGTAGTATGCATCCTTCAGATCTATTGAGCACATCCAGTCGTCCTTCTGTAAGAATGGAAGGATCGATTGAAGCGTGACCATTTGGAACTTTTCTTTCTTGACGAAGGTATTGAGGTCGCTTAGGTCCAGAATGGGCCTCCAGTCCCCTGTTTTCTTTGGAACTAAAAAGAACCTTGAGTAAGTTCCGAATCCTCTTTGGTCCGCTGGGACTGGTTGGATGACTTTTTTCTAGCAGCTTTGAAATTTCTATAGCTGCTGGCTCTCGCAGATGGGGCGGCACATCTGGGAGTCTTTTCTTTGGAATGGGATAGGATAGAAATGGTATATTGTAACCTCTGGTAACCACGCTTTTTACCCACTTGTCTGTAGTTATGTTTTGCCAGGCCTGAGGGTATAAAGCTAAGCGACCCCCGACTGCCTCCAGAGCAGGACAGTCGGGCCTCCTCTCAGGAGTGCTGGAAAGGTTTACCAGGGAGTGTATCCCTGTCACCTTGATTCTGCGGACCCCTCTGCCGCCAGGGCGTCTTCCACCTCTGCCCCTCCTCTGCCTCTAGAAGGGCATCACCCTGTGTGCCTGGGAAAGATCCTTGGGGTTTTGAAACCACATTTTTCCACCACGTTGCCCTTTGGGGTACGGTCTGGATGGGGTGGAAAACGGACTCCGACAGCAGACAGAGTCTTTCCCTCCTGCTCACACCGGGTAAGGGTCTCCTTTACTTTGGGGCCAAAAAGAGTGGCACCGTCAAATGGGGCGTTAGTAAAGGAAGACTTGAAGGCTTCCAAATGAACATAAGCGCATCCAGGATTGTCTGCGAAGAGCAATCGCTGAAGCTGCTGCCCTACTCGAACCTTCGGCTGCATAAGATATCAGCCTCATGGACGAGTTCACAATGGATGTAAGGGTATTAAGTTGCGCTGTCACTTTCTCTGAGACAGCAGCATCTGTAGTACCCTGGAGGGTATCTCCCAACTCTTTGACTAGATCCCTCTGTAGTCGTGTAAAGTGGGTCAAATAGTTCAGGGATCGCATGGAAAAAGCCGCTGAACTAAAAATGCGCTTCCCATACCTGTCCATCATCCTAGAATCTTTATTAGGGGGATGGACAGATGAGGAAGATTCCGACATCTCCTTTTTCGTGGCCGCTGCCACCACCATAGCGTCCACTGGAACTCCTTTTGTCAAGTAAGCCTTGTCCTGGGGTGCAGTGATATACTTATTAGGCTTCCTAGGGACTGGTTCCACTGTGTCAGGAGCCTCCCACGCCCTTCGAGCAATAAGTTCCATTAATTCATCGAAGGGCGGAGTGACCCAGGAGGAGGAAGGGCGAGCACCAAATGCCTTCAGCAAGACTGACTCATCCTCAGAAGGGGGAAGGGACTGCCAGTCACCTCTCTGTTTCAGGATCTCCAATATGTCAGAAAAAGAGACATCTTCTGAAGGTGACTTAGGGGACCCTTCTGACTCATCCAAGTCAGTATCGGATGTCAAAGATTCTTGTGGAGAATCTAAGTGTCTCCTCTTACACAATCTTTTCCTAGGGACTTCTTCGGGGAGCATCCGAAGAAGCCTCCGAGGAAGAGGGGCACCCTCCAGGGGTGGCTGAGACACCGGTGCTCGACGCTTGGATGTAGCCGTGGGTGCAGAGGAGGATAACGGCCCTTTATGGGGAGGAGAGGTTGCTTCTACTGATGTGGTTGTCTGGGTAGACAACACCTTCCTCATGAGATCGAAGGCCCCGGGTCCCGAGTCGAAGAATCTCCCAGTTCCGAAGAAATGGGAAGAATCCCCGAGACAGGCACCGAAGGCATCGACCCAGAGGACGGAGCCGAATCGATCCGCGCCGAGGCCCCGAGGGGAAGAGTCGGAACCGAAACGTCGGTTCGACTCTCGGCCCCGGAACCAAGGACAGATCGTCGGCTCCGAGACTCCGGTACCGGATCCGACGGAGTCGAGGTGAGAGGAACAGACCGAGAAAGAGACGGTTCTGGACCCGAGGGCTCCACAATCAGAAGATCAACCTCTTCCGGCTCCAAAGACTGGACAAGTCTCGGAGGAGGAATGGATGGAGACAATGGGAGGCCTTCAAGTTTCGACACCAACTGGGTGGAAACCGAAATAAGTTTGGATAGGGCTGAATACTCCAATAACTTCTGCACCACACAATCCACATCGACATCAGAGAGCTTAGAAGAAGAACCGGTCGAAGGAACCAAAGACGGAGCCGACCTCAATAGAGTCGAGGGAGGGAGCTCCATCACCGGTTCCAAGACTCGAGGCTCGGGAACTGACAACAGTTGAACACTCGGCCCCGAAGTCTGTGGAACCGGTGATCTAACTTTACTCGAAGAGCTCGGAGCCGATGACTTGGGCTCCGACGTCTTCGATTCCTTCGAGGATTTGGATGCCTGGTCTGAAGCATCCAGAGCCTCCTGAAAGAAGGTTTTAATAACCCCCTGTCCATGAGTTTCCTGCGCCTATCTGTCATGACCCTCCCACTAAAAGAGTGACAAATTGAACAGTCCTCTTGCAAGTGGAGAGGGCCAAGGCAGTAGACACAGGAACTATGGTTGTCAGTAACTGACATTTTTTGGCCACACTGGCAACGTTTAAACCCTGATTTAATTTTCTCAGACATCTTAAAGAAGAAACAGGTAAGAGAAAAAAAAGGTCAAGTCCAGTAGAGAGACAAATCCAGTGAAAAGTCGAATCCGATATATAAGTCAGTCCGGTTGTCAAATTCAAGTAAGGGGTGGAAGGCCCCGAAAAACTCTAACAAGTTTAAATAAACTTAACGGTACCGAGTATTTCTACCTTACCACACACACATACACTATGTCACCAAAAGTACTTTTAGAATAATTTTTTCTCAAAAAATAACAATAATAAAGTTATTTCTTATCTGAAGTTGCTCGAGCTAGATCCCAGTGATGCGAACGCAGCAGCGGCAAACTAGATCTGAGGTAAAGGCAAAGGGGGATTGTGGGTATTAGGTTGTCTCGAGCTTCTTCTCGATGCAGAGCTTGCAAGCGGCCGACACGGAGCCGAGGATCGGCTCCGAACCCATGTGTAGGAACAAACGTCGAGATTGAACACTATCACATTACTGGTTATTGGAAGCTCTGTGACATCAGAATAAACACAGAAGAGGAGGAAGGGAGAGGGGGTGTAAAACTTGTACCCTTTTTTTCTTGAAACATGTCATTTAGCCATGGTCCTGTATATCTCGTGTCTGTGTAAATTACTGGTTGTCTTATTCTTGTTAATGTTCTGTAGTCCCATAATGACATAAAAATGGCTCATATCATATGGGACTGTAGCTATTGTATACAGGCTTTATTTTTCTTCACATGTGGCAAAATTAGCAAATGGGAAGCTACCGTTCTGTAAGTAATGAGGTTTCCTAGTTATTACTGCTACTTATGAGGAGTACACCAGTATATCAGTTGTGGTATAATTTTAATTGTTGCAGTTTTTTGTATAAGCAGGTCAGAAAGGGAGGGGAACTTCATTTGCGTAGTAGATCTGCTCATTTTTTGAGATGAGTACCTTTATGTAGTAAAGGCGGTCATTGTAGTGGTCTGTTGTAATCACTTTTTGCTTGCTTATAATAATACTTCCGCAGATTGGTCATTAATTAATCATTTGATTACTGGTGATATGGTGTTATAGGATCTTGAACTGCTTTTATACATGGCCTTCATTGTCTACTTTATATTTTTAGTTAACATAATATAAATTGTATTTTTTTTCAGTTTGGGCATGGTATTGGGCATTAATATGGTTGTAATAATGTTTGGTGTTTGGCATTAGATTAATTTAAAGTGCCTTTATTGGTCATAATACCAAGTTAGAGACTCTTTCAGTTTGTCATTTTGTAAATTCTCTTGGTCAATTATTCCAAATAGACTTTTGTGATGGCTTGCTTTTCTGGGGATACTGTTAAGAGTGTTTGAGACTTTGCTGTACACACTGAATGATTTTGTTGGATTAGTTCTTTCATATAGCTTGCTCGCATAAAGCTGAAGTGTTAAATGGCTATCTACAGTATTTATTTAGTCTCTGTAAGCTGCTGTAGGGGAGTTTGAGTCCTGTCAGGGAACTTTTAACTTTCCAGCATGATTCTGTGCACTAGTATCAAGTCTTCCAGCCCTGCCTCCTTGTGTCTCATATGAGAAGATCTGTAGTTCCTATAGTCTTTGACCATATCTCTTACCTTCAATTCTACAGCACTTTTCTGGTAGCTTTCTTCTGCATTCCTTCAAGGTACCTGATATCTCTTTCTTTATGTTGTCTCAAGAACTGTACGCAGCGAGATGCAGTCCAACCAGACATGTGTAGAATGAAAGCATTATTTTTTTGCTTCTGGAATCTGCCCATAATGGTATAACTCATGAATCTACACCAGTGCCTTTTCTTTACTACACTTTATTTACTACTTTACTACTACAGTTGCAATTTGAGATCAGTTTTCTTTGCAGAGACTGGTATGTGGAACTATTCATAATTCCCTCCACTTTGACTAAACCCCCAATTCCAGCGAAAAGCAACCCCAAAGCATGATACTGCCATGACCATGCTTCACCGTGAGAATGTTGTTCTTTCGGTGATGAGAAAGTGGTGTTTTTGTGCCAAACGTAACTTCTTGAATGTGCCCAAAAAATTCATACCTGGTCTCACCAGACCACAACACACTTTCCCACATGCTTCTGGGAGACTTGATATCTTGTTTCACAAATTGTAGCCTGGCCTGGATGTTTTTCTGTGTTAGAAAAGGCTTCTGTCCAACCCTACCTACCCTATAGTCCAGACATATGGAGAATATGGGATATTGGTGTCACAAGTAGTACACAACCAGTACTTTTTCAGAAATTCCTGCAGCTCCTTCACTGTTGTTGTAGGTTTCTTGCCAGCCTCCTTGACAGTGATCGTGTTGTCTTTTCATTTTAGAGGGACGTCCAGTACTTTGTAGCATCACTGTTGTCCCATATGAATTACTATGATCTTTGTCCTAACAGCCTTGGTAATTACTCTGTCTTATATTACACCTGCACCCGGAATATAATGAATGGCTACTCAACAGATAATCTGATGCAATTTCCCACCTGCACGCAAGGTGTTTGTTTATGAATTTTTCCTGTTGGAACCAGGAAATGTTACTAAATGGCTGTTTTTGGGAAATCTTTCATTCTGCTGCCTGTGCATACATTATACTGAGGGGCACGCTTGGGTGAATGCTTCATTTGGTGCTTGTACATACTAGGAAATGTTACACACGTTTCGTTTGGGGGAGTGTTTAATGTCGGTGATTGTGCATACCTCAAAATTGTACTGAAGGGTTGCTTTGGTGAAGTGCTCATGATGGTGGTTGTACATACTCAGAAATGTTACTGAAGGGTTGTTTGGGGCAAACATTTCATTGAGGTGCATGTATGCCTGGACATAGTAATGATTATAATGTAATGTACCAGCATATAAGACATCAAATACACCATTGAGTAAATAGTATAATATAAAATAAGCAGGCAATAAATCGCTTCTGCTTGTAGTATTCTATTTGTGATTAGTAGTTGCATGAGTGAGATAAAAGTTATCACTTGTTGACAACTGCCAGCATGGAGCTACCATATTTTTGTGCGTTGTTCCTGGCTTTGTCAGTCATGTGTGGAATTGGATGGGAGGAAGGGCTCAGTAATATATACTATTTTACTGAATTACTCAGGCGTTCTCCTTACTGATATTGAGTATGTTACTGAATTAATGCTAATGAATGCCTAGTCAACAGGTTATGTGCAGCAATCATCACCTTTGTCTGATCCTGAATAACTTTGCAGTACTGAAAGGAAGGGCATTATCATAAGTGCAGTTACAACATAGCACTAAGTCATTATCACTTGTCTGGTAAAAGTCAGATAAGTGGAAGTCATTATCACTTTGAATGCACAAGGCAGATTTTTTTCTTTGCTTGTAGTGAAGCCACCCCCTCATTCTTCATCAAGTAGCTATCCTCCAAAACCCTTGATTATTTTTCCTGTGTGTGTGTCTCTCTCTCTCTCTCTCTCTCTATATATATATATATATATATATATGTGTGTGTGTGTGTGTGTGTGTGTATATATGTATGTAATATGTGTATATATGTGTATATGTATATGTATACATATGTATATATATATATATATATATATATATATATGTATATGTATGAGTGTATATATATATATATATATATGTCTGTGCACGTGTGTATATCAATATATGTATGACACCCATTCACTTTGTGGTAATCTGGAAGCACTCTGCTCTTAGCTTATGTTGTAGTTTAGGGTGTAAGCACATTTATGACAGCATGTAAAAGAAATCCAAAACTTGTAATGTTCAACATAAAATTTATTTGTTAAAACGATAAGCGCTTTCACTAACTTTAGCTTCTTCAGATTGCGATATGAAGAAGCTAAAGTTAGTGAGAGCGCTTATCGTTTTTAACAAATAAATTTTATGTTGAACATTACGAGTTTTGGATTTATCGGAAGTTTGTTTCGTTGAATGGACAATACATCTCACTCTATCACCGCTTGTCTAAATATATTACTTTGTGTACCAGTTATTTAATTCAACAAGCGTGCCGTAGGCTTGTAACCAGGAACTACATTTATGCTTTGACTTCTATGTAAAAGAAATGGTTTATTTATATTAATAAAGAGGGAATATTACAGAGGAAGCTCAACTGGCATGGTTTTGACATGTACTAGATACTGTGACATGGTTTTGATGTTTACAGTGCAACTTTTTAACTGTAATTGTTACTGCTTTGTGCCATGCTACTACTGCTTGAGTAATCATGTTATAGTAACTGTATAGCTGTTGTGTGCACACAGAAGTGCCCAGGACATCCTGGATTTACATTTAAGCTGTTGAGCTTGTCTATGATGCCACAGTGGGGTATTGTGACGAAAGCTTTAGCCAAGTCCAGGTAGGCTGTATGGACTGCTTTGCCCTCTTCAATGGCTCTAGTGACGGTTTCAAAAAAGTCAACCAGGTTCAAAAGGCAGGATCTGCCCTTTACAAAGCTGAACTGGGTGGGATCAAGTGTCTAAGTCCCCAATGTCGCTGTTTGAGTTCCATAATGATTCTTTCCATAGCTTTGCAGACCAGGCTGGTTAAGCTTATGGGGAGGTAGTTACCAGGGTCTGTAGAGGTGCCTCCTTTGTGGAGTGGGATTACTGTTGCTGTATGCCAGTGTTCAGGTACATATCCTGTAGTAAGGCTAAGGTTAAACAGCATTTTTATGTGCGGGTTTAGCTCCTCTTGGAGTTCACGTAGCACGCGACCCGGGATACCGTCAGGTCCCATTGATGCTGTCTTTTTAGCTTTACTGAGGGCGGTTCTCACCTGGGCATCTGAGATGACAGGGAGGTTACATTCAGCTGGGATAAGTATTTCTTCTTTTGGGGTGAGGGAGGGGAGAAATTTGCACTGAACCTGTCAGAATGTTGGCAATATCTGTGGGTTCAGTGTATTTTTTGTCATTGTGAACTAACTCTGAGCATATCTGAGGGTTTCCGCCCAGGTTTGTAACATAGCTGAAGAAGGCCTTGTGGTTATCTTTAGTGTCCATAGCGATTTTCTGTCAAAGTTGGCCTTGGATGTTTTTTATGAGAAAACGTAGCTTTCTACTAGTGCTGATCAGAGATGCCTTCTCTTTATGGGATTTTGCTCTGTCGTGCAGTAGTTTCCTTTTGTTGTGCAATTTGTTTATGGCTGGGGTCACCCAGACAGGACGCCTTCCCTTGGTGGAGGGGGTCTTGGTTTTATTTGGGATTGCATGATCCATGCATTCTTGGAGATGTACGTAGAAAGCATTTGTGAAGGATTCTGCATTGTGGGATGTGGTTTCCACTGGCCCAGTGGGATGAAAGGATACCATCTCAGTTATAAGAAGTGTAAAGTCGGCTTTTGAGAAGTTTTTCACTGTAGTCTTTTGTGTTGGGGGCGGAGGTGGGATCTGTATATTCAGGGTGATTACAAACTGCAAAAACTCAAATGACACAACAAACTGATTAAACACAAGCAGAGAAAACGAAGCTTCCGACACAGAATCCAAACAGATGATGTTGTATCAAACAATCCAAAAGAGTCCGAATCCAAAGACTTCAATAAGAAGAAGAAAACAGGTTTATTTTAGCGCTTACGGAAGGGTTAATACCCCTCCTTCCTCAGAAAAATGACAAACACAAGGTCAGAAACACAATGCTTTTTAAATTAAATTAATGTCAGGTGATCAATCGCACTCGTAGCTTGAATAGGATACAATTACTTAGCCATTCAGTGCGTACTTATTTAAGCAAACAGTACTTAAAAACTAAATAAAACTGAATAAAAAATCCTCATTGCATGTAATTATTTATAAATAATAAATAATAAAATCTGTATATATACACAAACTTACTTAAATTGTACATACCCTAGCATAGCTAGGGTGTGAACATTTGTTAATACAAGATATACTGAACTCCTACTCTAAGCATTAAAATGCTAAAAAACTAAAACAAGAAACTGCCAGAGTCTAACCAGGGTACACTAAACTGCCACTATCTCCAATAACTTAAATGTAACGAATATAAAGCGATGGTCCACTCCAAATAACTATTTCCCCCATGAATGGCATGCTGAAATCTAATGAACTATCTTTTTAATGCCAATTTCCTTAAAATAGATGTTATGGATAGTTGTTCATTTAATCCTGGGGAAAAATGGGCCGCCGTCCTTATTTGCCAGTACAGTTCCTCCATTTCGAGCTGAACTTGCCAAGGACCTACCAGTGGGGTGTCATCCACCTGTTTCAATATAAAAAATTGAAAATGATGATTCGGATGTCTAATAATGTGGCCAGCTAAAGCGTTACTAAGCTCTTTCTTACTAATGGCATAATTATGCTCGTACATTCGCTGCTTTAACTTGCGCTCTGTCTTGCCAATATAGAAAGCTTGGCATAGTACGCAGTTGGCCACATAAACTACTGCCCTAGAATTACAGTTGTATTTACCATTAACTCTATATTCAATGCTGTTAATTCTAACAGAGGATCCCTCATTAATGAATTTACATTGTTTGCAAAAACCGCATTTGTTCATACCAAAAGCTAAAGTTCTCACTTTAGCTTTCCCAACCTGCAACAATGTTTTTAAATTAACTCCTCTTCTAAATGTAATTTTTGGGGAGGCTTCGAATTGTTCATGAAGTTCCCTGTCATTTGATAGGATTCTCCAATTTTTACACAAAATGTCTTTAATGTACAGGTGGTCAATCGAAAATGTACACAAAAATCTGATGTTATTTTGCCCATTGGTTTGCACAATGTTTCCCTGTTGTACATTGTCATCCCTTACATCTAAGCTAGATGTGACTCGAAACCCTAAAATAGGGTGGAAATGCCCTCCATTGCGTTTAGAGATAACTTCTTCTTTTATCTCATTAACTAAACTATGGGGGTATCCCCTTTTCAAGAACATTTCAAATAAGTTGTCACATTCCTCCAAGAATTCTACCTCATCCGTAACCATCCTTGCTGCTCGTACCATCTGACCTTTGATCACGGCTCGCTTTTGATGGTTCGGATGAGAGCTAGAAAAATGTAGGAAGCCGTTGGAATATGTTGGCTTCCTATAAATTCTGCTTGTAAACCTGGAGTTAACCTTGTCTTTAAATAGCCAGATGTCTAAAAAGCTAATGTGGGTTTTACCTTTAATTTAAAGTTTAACCTTTGTTCCAGACACTCACTTTGATCTTGTGAAGACCATCATTGACTTTAAGTTATTCATCCGTAAATTAAACCTTAGAATGCTGTTAGGAGATGTACCTTCACTTTTAAACAATTTTAAAATAGCCAGTGTCTTTAATCCCCCTCTACACGACAAACTCAAAATCTTTGATTTGGTTTGTGAATTAGATTTAAGGCACTTGGCGGATAAAATTGACTGCCGTAAAAGATCTAAGCTTAACATCACACCGCAAGAGAGGGATTTCATTAAGATTTTGAGGGAATGCAATATAAGGGTTATGAAGCCCGATAAAGGGAACGGTCTTATTTTCATGGACCATTGTTCATATGTTGACAAATTGTTGGCCCATTTAGAAAAGGGTCCATATCATGAAGTCAGCACTAACGAGATTAATATAGCCTATGCCAAAGTTAGAAGCATGCTAGATGACTTACTGTTGGAGAACTTTATTGACATGGACCTATACAGGTATTTAAACATGACAGCACCCAAATTGCCAGCATTCTTCGGGGTCCCAAAAATCCACAAATCACAAACGGACCCTCCGTTTAGACCAATTGTCGACGGGAGAGGGTTCATTTTGAGTGCAGCAGCATCATATATCGATTCCATCCTTAAACCACTTATTGCAAAAAAAAAACAAGTCTGCAAAGATTTGTGGAGTTTTTTGGGGGAAATAAATGACATCATTTTTAACCCTGATTATGTATTCCTCACAATAGATGTTAAGGACCTTTATACGGTCATTCCACACAATTTAGGTCTTGAGTGGATGAGGGATTTCCTATGGGCTAGGAATGTCAATGAGAACACTATTCGTTTAGTGGAGACATTGTTAGAAATGATCTTACGTTTTAACTTCTTTGGTTTTGAAGGATGTACTTTTGTACAAACGGCAGGTGTGGCTATGGGTTCACCCTGTGGTGGTGCTTATGCTAATTGCATTATGGCCCATTGGGAGCGCACTTTACTCTTCCAAAATTTAGACTATCAGAGAAATGTCGCCTGGTATACTAGATACCAGGACGACATGTTCATTCTATGGAAGGGTAATCTAGATGACATCCCTAATTTTGTTACAACTATTTCTGGGTTGACTCATTTTTTAGAGTTCACGTTTGAGTTTCATGACACCCACATTAGCTTTTTAGACATCTGGCTATTTAAAGACAAGGTTAACTCCAGGTTTACAAGCAGAATTTATAGGAAGCCAACATATTCCAATGGCTTCCTACATTTTTCTAGCTCTCATCCGAACCATCAAAAGCGAGCCGTGATCAAAGGTCAGATGGTACGAGCAGCAAGGATGGTTACGGATGAGGTAGAATTCTTGGAGGAATGTGACAACTTATTTGAAATGTTCTTGAAAAGGGGATACCCCCATAGTTTAGTTAATGAGATAAAAGAAGAAGTTATCTCTAAACGCAATGGAGGGCATTTCCACCCTATTTTAGGGTTTCAAGTCACATCTAGCTTAGATGTAAGGGATGACAATGTACAACAGGGAAACATTGTGCAAACCAATGGGCAAAATAACATCAGATTTTTGTGTACATTTTCGATTGACCACCTGTACATTAAAGACATTTTGTGTAAAAATTGAAGAATCCTATCAAATGACAAGGAACTTCATGAACAATTCGAAGCCTCCCCAAAAATTACTTTTAGAAGAGGAGTTAATTTAAAAACATTGTTGCAGGTTGGGAAAGCTAAAGTGAGAACTTTAGCTTTTGGTATGAACAAATGCGGTTTTTGCAAACAATGTAAATTCATTAATGAGGGATCCTCTGTTAGAATTAACAGCATTGAATATAGAGTTAATGGTAAATACAACTGTAATTCTAGGGCAGTAGTTTATGTGGCCAACTGCGTACTATGCCAAGCTTTCTATATTGGCAAGACAGAGCGCAAGTTAAAGCAGCGAATGTACGAGCATAATTATGCCATTAGTAAGAAAGAGCTTAGTAACGCTTTAGCTGGCCACATTATTAGACATCCGAATCATCATTTTCAATTTTTTATATTGAAACAGGTGGATGACACCCCACTGGTAGGTCCTTGGCAAGTTCAGCTCGAAATGGAGGAACTGTACTGGCAAATAAGGACGGCGGCCCATTTTTCCCCAGGATTAAATGAACAACTATCCATAACATCTATTTTAAAGAAATTGGCATTAAAAAGATAGTTCATTAGATTTCAGCATGCCATTCATGGGGGAAATAGTTATTTGGAGTGGACCATCGCTTTATATTCGTTACATTTAAGTTATTGGAGATAGTGGCAGTTTAGTGTACCCTGGTTAGACTCTGGCAGTTTCTTGTTTTAGTTTTTTAGCATTTTAATGCTTAGAGTAGGAGTTCAGTATATCTTGTATTAACAAATGTTCACACCCTAGCTATGCTAGGGTATGTACAATTTAAGTAAGTTTGTGTATATATACAGATTTTATTATTTATTATTTATAAATAATTACATGCAATGAGGATTTTTTATTCAGTTTTATTTAGTTTTTAAGTACTGTTTGCTTAAATAAGTACGCACTGAATGGCTACGTAAATGTATCCTATTCAAGCTACGAGTGCGATTGATCACCTGACATTAATTTAATTTAAAAAGCATTATGTTTCTGACCTTGTGTTTGTCATTTTTCTGAGGAAGGAGGGGTATTAACCCTTCCGAAAGCGCTAAAATAAACCTGTTTTCTTCTTCTTATTGAAGTCTTTGGATTCGGACTCTTTTGGATTGTTTGATACAACATCATCTGTTTGGATTCTGTGTCGGAAGCTTCGTTTTCTCTGCTTGTGTTTATTCAGGGTGATTAGTTTGTGGTCAGATCTCACTAGTAAGGGGTATACGTCCGGTGTGGAGCACTTTGTCCCCATGTTTGTGATGGTCAGGTCTAGTATAATATCTCCCCTTTTTTGGAGAGGTGACTAGCTGTTCCATTGCATTTGAATTTATGAATTCCAGGAACCTTTGGCCTAGGGTGTTAGCAAGTTCGTGATTAACTGTACTTCTTAGACCTATTGCTTCATGTCATGACTGAAAACAATTATGCATTTATACTGGGCATGTGTCTACTCTGTGCTGCAAGAGAAACACGCTCATTTCTAGACTCCCTGAAATGTGAATAAAGTCAGAGCATCCTGGTTGCTGGTTAGTATCTTACCAGGGCATCTTTTTTAATCTTTTTTTTTAATAGATTTTTTTCCCTGAATTTAGAGAAAGCCAGCTCACCTAAAAGTATTGTCACTTCTATTGTGACTTCTAGTGTTGCTGATCTGAGTGAGCAGAACTTAAACTCCTGGTGTGGTTATAACACATTTATCATTTGTTTAGATACGAAGATCAGAAGTAAAGCTTAGATGCATGTAGTGCAAACATTTTTAAGATTCAATTAAATTAAATTACTAAAGGTATATTGATCTGTTATTTTTTTTAATTTAATGTCTGTGAAAGAGTATTTAGCTATGCTAGTAAGTAGAAGTGCAGAAAAAACTATTTCTGATAGCATTATAGCATGGTTCAGTTTGATTGTTTTAGAGGAGGGCAGGAAGGGTTTCATTTTGCAACAAAGCCCTAGTCTTGACTGCATGGATGTAGATGGGCAGATAGTGGGTTTGTTCTTTTGCAGGTTACTGTAATTTTATCAGGCCAGTTGCTTCACTATAAATGTATTTGATAAGTTAACATTGACTGTATTTCTCCCCTTTTGTTTGTTCTTGGAGAAAGAAGTAATCTGAGAGGGAGACAGAGGAAGCGGAAGGGAGATAAATGTACATTGGTGATGCAGTCTTAGGTAGTACTCAAAACAACATGCATTTATCTTATTTCATTTGCAACCACCCCAAACATAGTTTATGGAGGCACACTATACAAAGTCATGCTGGTCTCACCAGAGCACAACACACTTTCCCACATGTGATAATGTGAACTGTCTTTATTTTCTAAAGTGTAACTTACCACTTTTTTTCCAAACAGTTTTAGGAGGGAGGACTGAGCTCACTTTGGTTAAATGAGGTACAGTTGAAAGGTATGGAAGGAGATATTGAAAATGTTTACAGTTTGCTTGCTGAACTGTGACTGCTTTGTATTGTCACAGATATTCACATTTCTAACCAAATTCCATACCTTGAACTGCTGGTTTATTTGCTTTCCATATCATCTCTCATAAGCTTTATCTATCAAACAGCATAGAAGTGTATAGAGTAAAACAACTTGTCTTTCTAGAATCCAACCCTGTAACAGAACCTGGACTTCCTCTATGTATTTTGGAGAGAGGGCCTTCACCCTGGCTTGAATAGATTTTTTGTGATTATAACAAAAGGTAATAGTCTTGGACACCCATTTGAAAATGATCCTTTTTGAAACGCTGTCCATTCCTACCATCACAATAAATAAACAATTGCTCCAGATATTCTGAATGATTTAGTTTTGCCTAGAAGTTACCCATGTTATTACTTGCTGACTACTACCTGCATGGAGCTATGTTATATTTTGGGAATTTTTCTGGCCTTTGTCAGTAATGTGTGCAACTTATGTGGGAGGAAGGGCTAAGTGTTATACTATTTTACTGAACTACTGTATTACATAACAGCTGCACAAGGAGATAATGATTACCTACTCAACAGGTGATGTGCAGCAATTATCACCTGTGTCAGAGCATGCATACCATTCCAGTAATGAAAGGCAGGTCATTATCACCTTAGCAATAAGTCAGTTACAATATAGCATGGAGTCATTATCACTTTTCAGGTAAAACTATCAGGAGCTGTCGCTGTTAGTTATATAAGTACAACTCGTTATCACACTGATGAATGTTCAGGTAACACTATCAGGAGCTGTCACTGTTATTCACATCAGTACAACTCGTCATCACACTGATGAATGTTCAGGTAACACTATCAGGAGCTGTCACTGTTATTCACATCAGTACAACTCGTTATCACACTGATGAATGTTCAGGTAACACTATCAGGAGCTGTCACTGTTATTCACATCAGTACAACTCGTTATCACATTGATGAATGTTCAGGTAACACTATCAGGAGCTGTCACTGTTATTTATATACAACTCGTTATCACACTGATGAATGTTCAGGTAACACTATCAGGACCTGTCACTGTTATTCACATAAGTACAACTCGTTATCACACTGCTGAATGTTCAGGTAACACTATCAGGAGCTGTCACTTTTATTCACATCAGTACAACTCGTTATCACACTGATGAATGTTCAGGTAACACTATCAGGAGCTGTCACTGTTATTCACATCAGTACAACTCGTTATCACACTGATGAATGTTCAGGTAACACTATCAGGAGCTGTCACTGTTATTCACATAAGTACAACTCGTTATCACACTGATGAATGTTCAGGTAACACTATCAGGAGCTGTCACTGTTATTTATATAAGTACAACTCGTTATCACACTGATGAATGTTCAGGTAACACTATCAGGAGCTGTCACTGTTATTTATATAAGTACAACTCGTTATCACACTGATGAATGTTCAGGTAACACTATCAGGAGCTGTCACTGTTATTCACATCAGTACAACTCGTTATCACACTGATGAATGTTCAGGTAACAGGAGCTGTCACTGTTATTTATATAAGTACAACTCGTTATCACACTGATGAATGTTCAGGTAACACTATCAGGAGCTGTCACTGTTATTCACATCAGTACAACTCGTTATCACACTGATGAATGTTCAGTTAACACTATCAGGAGCTGTCACTGTTATTCACATCAGTACAACTCGTTATCACACTGATGAATGTTCAGGTAACACTATCAGGAGCTGTCACTGTTATTTATATAAGTACAACTCGTTATCACACTGATGAATGTTCAGGTAACACTATTAGGAGCTGTCACTGTTATTCACATCAGTACAACTCGTTATCACACTGATGAATGTTCAGGTAACACTATCAGGAGCTGTCACTGTTATTCACATCAGTACAACTCGTTATCACACTGATGAATGTTCAGGTAACACTATCAGGAGCTGTCACTGTTATTTATATAAGTACAACTCGTTATCACACTGATGAATGTTCAGGTAACACTATCAGGAGCTGTCACTGTTATTCACATCAGTACAACTCGTTATCACACTGATGAATGTTCAGGTAACACTATCAGGACCTGTCACTGTTATTCACATCAGTACAACTCGGTATCACACTGATGAATGTTCAGGTAACACTATCAGGAGCTGTCACTGTTATTTATATACAACTCATTATCACACTGATGAATGTTCAGGTAACACTATCAGGAGATGTCACTGTTATTCACATCAGTACAACTCGTTATCACACTGATGAATGTTCAGGTAACACTATCAGGAGCTGTCACTGTTATTCACATCAGTACAACTCGTTATCACACTGATGAATGTTCAGGTAACACTATCAGGAGCTGTCACTGTTATTCACATCAGTACAACTCGTTATCACACTGATGAATGTTCAGGTAACACTATCAGGAGCTGTCACTGTTATTCACATCAGTACAACTCGTTATCACACTGATGAATGTTCAGGTAACACTATCAGGAGCTGTCACTGTTATTCACATCAGTACAACTCGTTATCACACTGATGAATGTTCAGGTAACACTATCAGGAGCTGTCATTGTTATTCACATAAGTAAAACTCGTTATCACACTGATGAATATTCAGGTAACACTATCAGGAGCTGTCACTGTTATTCACATCAGTACAACTCGTTATCACACTGATGAATGTTCAGGTAACACTATCAGGAGCTGTCACTGTTATTCACATCAGTACAACTCGTTATCACACTGATGAATGTTCAGGTAACACTATCAGGAGCTGTCACTGTTATTCACATAAGTACAACTCGTTATCACACTGATGAATGTTCAGGTAACACTATCAGGAGCTGTCACTGTTATTCACATCAGTACAACTCGTTATCACACTGATGAATGTTCAGGTAACACTATCAGGAGCTGTCACTGTTATTCACATAAGTACAACTCGTTATCACACTGATGAATATTCAGGTAACACTATCAGGAGCTGTCACTGTTATTCACATCAGTACAACTCGTTATCACACTGATGAATGTTCAGGTAACACTATCAGGAGCTGTCACTGTTATTCACATCAGTACAACTCATTATCACACTGATGAATGTTCAGGTAACACTATCAGAAGCTGTCACTGTTATTCACATCAGTACAACTCGTTATCACACTGATGAATGTTCAGGTAACACTATCAGGAGCTGTCACTGTTATTTATATACAACTCATTATCACACTGATGAATGTTCAGGTAACACTATCAGGAGCTGTCACTGTTATTCACATAAGTACAACTCGTTATCACACTGATGAATGTTCAGGTAACACTATCAGGAGCTGTCACTGTTATTCACATAAGTACAACTCGTTATCACACTGATGAATGTTCAGGTAACACTATCAGGAGCTGTCACTGTTATTCACATCAGTACAACTCGTTATCACACTGATGAATGTTCAGGTAACACTATCAGGAGCTGTCACTGTTATTTATATAAGTACAACTCGTTATCACACTGATGAATGTTCAGGTAACACTATCAGGAGCTGTCACTGTTATTCACATCAGTACAACTCGTTATCACACTGATGAATGTTCAGGTAACACTATCAGGAGCTGTCACTGTTATTTATATAAGTACAACTCGTTATCACACTGATGAATGTTCAGGTAACACTATCAGGAGCTGTCACTGTTATTCACATCAGTACAACTCGTTATCACACTGATGAATGTTCAGGTAACACTATCAGGAGCTGTCACTGTTATTCACATCAGTACAACTCATTATCACACTGATGAATGTTCAGGTAACACTATCAGGAGCTGTCACTGTTATTCACATCAGTACAACTCGTTATCACACTGATGAATGTTCAGGTAACACTATCAGGAGCTGTCACTGTTATTCACATCAGTACAACTCGTTATCACACTCATGAATGTTCAGGTAACACTATCAGGAGCTGTCACTGTTATTCACATCAGTACAACTCGTTATCACACTGATGAATGTTCAGGTAACACTATCAGGAGCTGTCACTGTTATTCACATCAGTACAACTCGTTATCACACTGATGAATGTTCAGGTAACACTATCAGGAGCTGTCACTGTTATTTATATACAACTCATTATCACACTGATGAATGTTCAGGTAACACTATCAGGAGATGTCACTGTTATTCACATCAGTACAACTCGTTATCACACTGATGAATGTTCAGGTAACACTATCAGGAGCTGTCACTGTTATTTATATACAACTCATTATCACACTGATGAATGTTCAGGTAACACTATCAGGAGCTGTCACTGTTATTCACATCAGTACAACTCGTTATCACACTGATGAATGTTCAGGTAACACTATCAGGAGCTGTCACTGTTATTTATATAAGTACAACTCGTTATCACACTGATGAATGTTCAGGTAACACTATCAGGAGCTGTCACTGTGATTCACATAAGTACAACTCGTTATCACACTGATGAATGTTCAGGTAACACTATCAGGAGCTGTCACTGTTATTCACATCAGTACAACTCGTTATCATACTGATGAATGTTCAGGTAACACTATCAGGAGCTGTCACTGTTATTCACATCAGTACAACTCGTTATCACACTGATGAATGTTCAGGTAACACTATCAGGAGCTGTCACTGTTATTTACATAAGTACAACTCGTTATCACACTGATGAATGTTCAGGTAACACTATCAGGAGCTGTCACTGTTATTCACATCAGTACAACTCGTTATCACACTGATGAATGTTCAGGTAATACTATCAGGAGCTGTCACTGTTATTCACATCAGTACAACTCGTTATCACACTGTTGAATGTTCAGGTAACACTATCAGGAGCTGTCACTGTTATTCACATCAGTACAACTCGTTATCACACTGATGAATGTTCAGGTAACACTATCAGGAGCTGTCACTGTTATTTATATAAGTACAACTCGTTATCACACTGATGAATGTTCAGGTAATACTATCAGGAGCTGTCACTGTTGATCACATCAGTACAACTCGTTATCACACTGATGAATGTTCAGGTAACACTATCAGGAGCTGTCACTGTTATTTATATAAGTACAACTCGTTATCACACTGATGAATGTTCAGGTAACACTATCAGGAGCTGTCACTGTTATTCACATAAGTACAACTCGTTATCACACTGATGAATGTTCAGGTAACACTATCAGAAGCTGTCACTGTTATTCACATCAGTACAACTCGTTATCACACTGATGAATGTTCAGGTAACACTATCAGGAGCTGTCACTGTTATTCACATCAGTACAACTTGTTATCACACTGATGAATGTTCAGGTAACACTATCAGGAGCTGTCACTGTTATTCACATAAGTACAACTCGTTATCACACTGATGAATGTTCAGGTAACACTATCAGGAGCTGTCACTGTTATTCACGTAAGTACAACTCGTTATCACACTGATGAATGTTCAGGTAACACTATCAGGAGCTGTCACTGTTATTCACATCAGTACAACTCGTTATCACACTGATGAATGTTCAGGAAACACTATCAGGAGCTGTCACTGTTATTTATATAAGTACAACTCGTTATCACACTGATGAATGTTCAGGTAACACTATCAGGAGCTGTCACTTTTATTCACATCAGTACAACTCGTTATCACACTGATGAATGTTCAGGTAACACTATCAGGAGCTGTCACTGTTATTCACATCAGTACAACTCGTTATCACACTGATGAATGCACAAGCCAGATTGTGTTTTTATTCTCTGCTTCTAGTCATTGCAAACCACCCCCTCCATTCTTCAACTACCTAGCCTCTGAAACCCCTTATTTTATATATATCTATCTATATGTATGTGTATACATACATACACACACACATATATATATATATGTGTGTGTGTGTGTGTGTGTGTGTGTGTGTGTGTGTATATATATATATATATAAATATGTATGTGTGTGTGTGTATATATATATATATATAGATATATATATATATATATATGTATGTAATATATAATCTATATATACACACACACAAACATATATATATATATCTGTATTTTCACAAGTAACATACAGATATAAGTATCCATTTTATTAATGTAGTTCATATCTTTGTGAATTAATGTAACTGAACCACATATAATGAAACGGTTGAATGTGTCAAACTATCACTACATACTGCATGTTGTGTTGCTTTTCAGCTGCCTCTGTGCAGGTGAGTAACATTATATTCTATACAATTGTGTTTTTCAGCTTTGCATTCACCCGACATCACACCCCTCAGTGAAGATGCCATCTGCTAAGAAGTTAACCGACGTTACGCGAGGATACTGATTCTGACAGTAATACCAGTGGGTCCGAAATGGAATTGGATCTTGATGCACAGCGTAAGCCAAACCAGAGTGAGGATGACGACTATGATGCCGATGATCATATTCCACTGGCACGTCTGCGTGAGAAGGCTATTACTGCTGATAAAGATGCCCCTGTCCCAGCGATTCCTGACAGACCCCTACCCTCTAACCCCGAGCTCACTACTCTTGATGAAACTGACCACGACAGTGAGGATGACATGCCACTAGCCCAGCTAAGGTATGATGGCCCACACAATAGTGGTCAGCAACTTGAATCAGATTTTGACACAGAGGATGAATTGCCTCTATCCGAGTTACGGCAAGGACGTGGCCCGAGTGACAGACCTTTGCAATCCTCCATCGCCCAAGTCAGGCCTAGTGCTGAAGAGGAAGCGGATATGCTTCCTACTATACATGAGTTCAGGCGTAGTCTACAGCAGGTTTATTCAGATGGAGAAAGCCCACTGGATCTGAGCCGAAGTAGCTCCTTGTCAAGCAAGGATCTGTGTGTGCCGCAATATGGAATTTGTGCGAGTACTCCACTCAGAAGTCAGTACAAACCAGTGGGTAATGTAACTGATCACAGGGTACCATCTCTTAACCACCCAGTAGTTTCCATTCAAAACTCTTGGAGGCTAATGAAAAAGGCACGGCGATCATGCCCACCATGAAACTTATGGGAGAAACGCCTAACACCAGTTCACATCGATGATTTTGTGTGTCCAGTCGGCCCAGTCACCAACCTGGACTCAGACAGCACAGAGGTGGACTTCCTCAATTTGATGTTCCCAGAGGAACTGTACTCGCTTATTGCTGATGGAACTAACCGCTATGCTGCACAGAGGCAGGTTGCAGCAGGCAAGGTTGATAAGCAGTGGAGTCCAGTTTGTCCTGGAGACATACGCACATTTCTAGGTGTCAGTACTGGGAAACGCACCATCTGTATGGTCATTTCCCAATAGCCGAGTACATGACCCAGGAGAGGTTTGAAAAAATTCAGCAGTATTTTCACTGCAATGACAAAAACCTCAGACGACCACAGGGCTGTGTGGGTCATGACAAGCTCCATCATGTACGGCCAATACTGGATGCCGTACTTCATGCATGTAGGACACAGTATAATGTGCATCGTGAGGTGGCAGTAGATGAAGCCATGGTCGGCTTCCGTGGACGTCTGACATTTAGACAGTTTATGCCTGGCAAGCCGGAGAGGTATGGCATTAAGGTATGGGTGCTAGCTGACTCACATAATGGTTATGTGCATGAATTCCAGGTATACACTGGAAAGACAGAGCAGACCACAGAGGTTGGACTGGCACACAGAGTTGTGGTCGACCTAACACGGGGGCTGATTGGAAAGAAGCATCACATTTACTTTGACAACTTCTTCTCATCTGTCCCTCTGGCACAGCAACTGCTGCAGGACGGTCTGTACTGCTGTGGAACCATGCGCACCAATAGGTCTGGATGGCCTGTAACATTCAACCGACAAGCCATTGGTAAAGCACCTCGAGGGTTCTACAAGCAGCTGCAGAGTGGACCATTGCTTGCAACTGAATGGAAGGATAGCAACCCAGTATTTCTGCTGTCAACTAATAGTAACCCAACCTTGGCAGTCTCCAGCATACGCAGGAGACAGCACGATGGAACAAAAGCTGCAGTGCCATGTCCACCAGTTGTAAACATGTACAACACATATATGAATGGGGTGGACCAAGCAGATCAGCTCAGGACGCAGTATCCAACTGCTCGAAAGGCAAGGAAATGGTGGCTGTACTTGTTCTGGTTCCTATGGGATGTGGCCATAGTGAATGCTTACATTTTATTCCGTGAGAGTGCTAGCCACCGGCAGCTTTCACGTTCTGGCCGTTTTATTGCGGCAAGCCAGTTACAGTTTAGAAGACACCTAGGCATGCACCTCCTGACCACCTACAAGAAAAGGAAAAGATGCATAGAGATTACCATCCCAGAGCCCATGACACGATTTGAAGAAGGCTCACACTTTCCAGTGAAATGGCGGAAGGCACGATGCAAAAATTGTGCCATCAAGGGTAAATGTGCTGAACCATCATGGGGATGCCCGACCTGCAAGATTAACCTATGCATGGAATGCTTTGGTGAGTACCATGACCATAAGAGTCTAGCAGACTGCTGACAGCAGTAAGATGTGCAGAGCACACTATACATCAAAGTTGTGACCAGGCTGTTGGGTCCACTGCTGAATGGGCACATGTAAAGAGAAAAGGCAGAGGTAAGGCAGACTGCTGACACTGAAGGAGGTCATGAGACCATAGTGGCATCAGCAGTCGGAGTGGGCAGCCGGCACAGCTATGGGACACTACAGATAACCAACATCTGGAGCCCCATGCCTGTCCTTGGCGTATTAGTGGTGCGGTGGTCCTTACCCTGCTTTTTCTCTTTACATGTGCCCTGGCTGGACACCCTTGTCGGTGTCTACCCGTGCTTTATTTCAGATAAGATGAGACTGTCTAATGCTGTTCTGGGAGTCACTGGAAAGGGAGCAGCCAAAAACCTTATGCTGTCCCATCGCCGAATATTGTGCTGCTGGGTGCATCACAGGGGGCATACCCAGCCAGCATGGCTCTTGTGATCCACCGGGATGGCATTTGGGAATCTGGATACTCTACAGCACAGTCCCATAGTGCTGCTGTCCTTGGTAAGCATGGGCTTGGGTGTGCCACTGTGATGTAATGCAAAAACATGCAAAAAGACACAGCCTGGGTCAGTCTAGGTCTTCTGACCTTCAGGTGTAGCCAGTGTATGTAGGTCAGGGCAACAGGGCTTACATTAGCTCCTCCCTTCTACTCTTAATGGCCATTGCAGAAAGGACACATGTAAATGGAAAAGGCAGAGGTAAAGCAGAGTGCCTCACCTGCTTTTTCAGTGTACATGTGCTCTTTCTGTGCCCCCATGTCAGTTAGCAGCCAAGCCCTTCAGCACCAATGCCAGGAAGGTCCCTCTTCACTTTTGTTTTGCCAACTGCTCTTAGGTTGGTGGGTGCATCACAGGGGGCATACCCAGCCAGCATGGCTCTTGTGATCCACCGGGATGGCATTTGGGAATCTGGAGACTCTACAGCACAGTCCCATAGTGCTGCTGTCCTTGGTAAGCATGGGCTTGGGTGTGCCACTGTGATGTAATGCAAAAACATGCAAAAAGACACAGCCTGGGTCAGTCTTGGTCTTCTGACATGTTGCCTTGATGTAGCTCTCCACTCAGTCTCCCTGCCTTGAGGTGTAGTCAGCGTATGTAGGTGAGAGTAGTAAATGTATGAAGGTCAGGACAGCAATTAGTGAGTTACTTCAGTCCCTCATCCCTTAGGTCCACTGCTGAATGTGCACATGTAAAGAGAAAAGGCAGAGGTAAGGCAGACTGCTGACACTGAAGGAGGTCATGAGACCATAGTGATATCAGCAGTCTGAGTGGGCAGCCGGCACAGCTATGGGACACTACAGATAACCAACATCTGGAGCCCCATGCCTGTCCTTGGCGTATTAGTGGAGCGGTGGTCCTTACCCTGCTTTTTCTCTTTACATGTGCCCTGGCTGGACACCCTTGTCAGTGTCTACCCGTGCTTTATTTCAGATAAGATGAGACTGTCTTCTGCTGTTCTGAGAGTCACTGGAAGGGAAGATGTTCACTGGTTCAGAAGGGATGGCATTCACCTAACTGAGGAGGGCATTGCGTTCTTCTTGACCAACCTCCACAATGGCGTGAGGAGAGCCGTGCATGATTGTGAGAAGAATGGAAAACACCCATGACCAAGTCAGACCAGTATAGTAAGTAAAACACTATTATGAAATGTGTTGTGTAAAATTAATTTCTCTGAGCTTGGCAAATAACTGTTATGGAAATTATGATTTTTTTTTTCATTTTTTGGTAAATAACTTTGCAAGGGAGCATCTGAATGTGCCAAGTAATATCTCATTTTGAAGACAGTATTGCTGGTTCTAATATGGTAAAATAATTGTGCCAGTATGTTTGACACATGTGCAGATATCAAAGTTTGTTTGAGACTTATGGTTATGGAAATTATGATTTTTTTCATATTTTGGTAAATAACTTTGCAAGGGAGCATCTGAATGTGCTAAGTAATACCTCATTTTGAAAAGATTATTTATAGTTCTAACATGGTAAAAGAATGGTACCTGTATGTTGTACTCATAGGCAGATATCAAAGTTTGTTTATTTATTATTTATTTTATTTTACATTTGTTGACCGGGCTAGTCCAGCTGGATCAGTGTCCATTTGCAGTGGAGGCCCGGGGAGAAAAGCTCCACAGATTAAAGCAAGGTAATAGAAAATAAACATGTACAATAAACAGTTATGACACAGGCAAAGAGCAAAAATACGAAGATATTAGTCCAGGTCAGGTAATACAAATCTAAGAAAAAGACAAATAATACCAACTACGTAATAAGTAAGGCATTGACTACTTTCAGTACAAAATATGGGAGGGTGGGAGTATTACGTAGTTCAAAAATGTAATACATACTTATAAAAACATTAATTGTAACAAAATTTTTTTTTTTTCATATATGAGAACAGTAGTAACAATAGAATCATTAAGTCATTTGTGATCAGAGAGAAACATTGCAGTGTTGAATAAAGAAATATGATAGTAGAAAGATGAAAGTAGGTTAGTCAGGATTGGTACAAGAGCAGAGCCAGAAATTGTTCAGATGTAAAAGAAGTTGTTTCTTAAAGAGAGGAAGAGTGGCTAGAGAGGAGATGTGTGAGGGAAGGTTATTCCATATTTTGCCAACTGAGTTGGAGAAAAGGCAGTTACCTGCAGAATTTGTAATTCTGGTAGTGTTAACTTGTAGCTTTTCGGAGGAGCGTAGTTGTTTCAGGTTATTACAGGGAGTCAAGAGGTTGCCAAGAGCCGGTGTTTTTGATGGTTGATATAGAATTTTATGTGCTATTAAGAGTTGTTGATAGATGAGCTTGTTAGGAAGTTCCAACCAGTGTAATTGTTTTAAGTTTAGACAGTGGTGAGTTCTAGACTGAGATGCTGTGGCAAATCGAGCTATATTGTGGTAAGATGTAGTCAGTTTCCTAAGGTTACCTTTAGAGAGATTAGTGTAAATAGAGGAAGCATACAGAAGGGTAGAGATAAGATGTGATTGTGCTAAGGTGGTCCGTGCTTCGGGTGTAAGGAAGGGTTTGATTCTGTACAGTGAACCAATCTTTTTATTAACTGCTTTTATTGTGTTATTGATGTGATAATCATAGTTAAGATTATTATCAATAGTAACACCAAGCAGTTTTGTAGTAGAGTCGGGGGAAATGTGGGAATTATCACTTGCAGTAATAGTGAAGTTTAGTTGAGTAGATTTGTGGGTAGGTGAGAATAGTAATAGTTTAGTTTTCTTGGGGTTGAGGAGAAGACATCTTTTTGAGAACCACTGTTCAACGGTTGAAAAGGTTGATTGTGTAAGAGACTGGAGTTCTATTTGAGAGGAAGCCGTACAAATTATGGTAGAATCATCTGCATATTGTATACAGGTAGTGTTTTGGATAGATGATTGGAGATCATTAATAAAGATAGAAAATAAAAGTGAGCCTAGTATAGATCCTTGAGGTACTCCTAAAGAGATAGGTAGTAGAGCAGATAGAGAATTTTTCCAGAGTACTGCTTGTTGTCGGTTTTCAAGATAGGATGAGAACCAGGTTAAGGAAGAGTAATCCAAGGCAAGGGATTTAAGTATGTGTAGAAGAAGTGTATGGTTTACCATATCGAAGGCTTTTGACAGGTCTAGGAAAAGAGAAGAGGTTAGTTTGTTGTTGTTACGGTTACAGTTGATGGTGTTGGTAAAAGAAAGTAGTGCAGTGGTAGTACTATGTGAAGGTCTAAATCCATGTTGAGTGTTGGCTAGTAGGTTGTTAAGGAGGAGATGGTTAAGTAGTTGTTTGTGTATACATTTTTCCATGATTTTAGCTAGAGGAGATAATAGTGCTACAGGGCGAAAGTTAGAAAGGTTGTTTCCGACTTAGGTTATGGAAATTATGATTTTTTTCATATTTTGGTAAATAACTTTGCAAGGGAGCATCTGAATGTGCTAAGTAATACCTCATTTTGAAAAGATTATTTATAGTTCTAACATGGTAAAAGAATGGTGCCTGTATGTTGTACTCATAGGCAGATATCAAAGTTTGTTTCCGACTTAGGTTATGGAAATTATGATTTTTTTCATATTTTGGTAAATAACTTTGCAAGGGAGCATCTGAATGTGCTAAGTAATACCTCATTTTGAAAAGATTATTTATAGTTCTAACATGGCAAAAGAATGGTACCTGTATGTTGTACTCATAGGCAGATATCAAAGTTCGTTTCCGACTTAGGTTATGGAAATTAAGATTTTTTTTTCATATTTTGGTAAATAACTTTGCAAGGGAGCATCTGAATGTGCCAAGTAATATCTCACTTTGAAGACAGTATTGCTGGTTCTAATATGGTAAAAGAATTGTGCCAGTATGTTTGACACATGTGCAGATATCAAAGTTTGTCTGAGACTTATGGTTATGGAAATTATGATTTTTTTCATATTTTGGTAAATAACTTTGCAAGGGAGCATCTGAATGTGCCAAGTAATATCTCATTTTGAAGACAGCATTGCTGGTTCTAACATGGTAAAATAATTGTGCCTGTATGTTTGACACGTGCAGATATCAAAGTTTGTTTTGGACTTAGGTTATGAAAATTATGATTCTTTTTCATATTTTGGTAAATAACTTTGCAAGGGAGCATCTGAATGTGCTAAGTAATAACTCATTTTGAAAAGATTATTTATAGTTCTAACATGGTAAAATAATGGTACCTGTATGTTGTACTCATAGGCAGATATCAAAGTTTGTTTCTGACTTAGGTTATGGAAATTATGATTTTTTCATATTTTGGTAAATAACTTTGCAAGGGAGCACCACATTGTGTGAAATAATGCATCATTTTGAAGACAGTGTTACTCCTTACAACATGGTAAAAGAACTGTGTCTAGGCACTGTACACACGTACAGATATCACAGTTTGTTTAGTCTTGTACAAATATGATAATCATACATTTACAATACTTCTCATTATTATGCCCATATCTTTGCGAGGGAGCATGGTAATCACACAAATGATGCGTCATTTTGAAGCTGACATTCAGATGCACAACTTCTACACTGATATGTAGGCTCTGTCTGTTACAGGTGATGAGATATTATGCTTGGTTTATTTATCAATTATGAGAAATAATATACTAATCATATTTCTGTGAATATCTCATGAAAGGAGTGTCACACAGTTATGGTTAAAGTATAATTTTAAAGCTGACATTAATACTAACAAATTAAATTCAAATTGTATGGGTCTGCATGGTACATAGACCAAGATATTGTGCTTTGCTTTTCCAAAAAATTAAAAAAATTGCACAATATCAGCATTCCTTGCCAAATTGTTCATTATGACTTTGATATGCACTATCAACATTTACACTGTTGGAAAGGTCAGTGTCTGCTGAACAACTTTCGCGTTTACATTTTTAGTGTAGCTCTTATAGTTAAAGAGTTATGAGCATTTGTTTTCTGTATAGTATTACAAATGGATTTTCTGAAAATGAGCTCAGGCTGCTCTGTTGTTCCTATGGTGGAATTCAGCAGGCAGCTTTTCCTGAGCTGCTTTGGAGTGAATGAGTTAAGCAATCCAATAATATGCTGCTGATACTTTAACATATGAAACTAGCAGTTTAAGGTCCTAATGGCCAAGGTTGCAGAAGTGTATACCTTCTTACCCCATCTATCCAGCGCCCAGGAGTCTCTATCAGAGGGGTATGATTTTTGGCAGTAGTAGCCTTATTGGAAAGACATACAGTAGCCTTTCGTTTGACACTGTTGCTAAAGTAGTTAGGAAAACCTTCTACGTTGCCCACCTGATCATGAAGGGATTCACATCTAGATCAAGGGAGGTCATCGTCCCCCTGTACTCATCACTCATTAGACCTATGATTGAGTACAATGCCCCATTCGGAATGTATCTGACCCGACACCTGCAGCAGCTGGAAAGGCCCCAAAAGTTCCTCACCAAAAGGATAAAGGGTCTCAAAAATATGTCTCATGCTGCCCGACTGAAAGAACTCCAGCTCTATTCAGTCTCATACCGCTTGCTCAGAGGTGACCTGTGCCTGACATATAAGGCCATGTCAAACCCAGATTTGATGAATATGCTTCACCTCAAAAAATCTAGATCCCTCAGAACCACAAGGGCTGGAGACTTAAAGCTTGACACAGTTATTAATAGAACGTGCTGGAGGGACAGATTCATCACCCAGAGACTCCCTATGCTGTGGAACAAAATCCCGGTACATGTGAGGCAGAGCACCTCGCTGGCCTTGTTCAAGAGGAATCTTGACCAATGGATGGGAGATCGCAGATATACCCCAGGGATTACTTCAGTGTCACTGCTTGACAGAGGCACAGCAAAATAATAGGCATAGTTTTATTCAAACTAAAGGGGTGGTGAAAGCCACATAACTATGGGCTAGGCTTATAAATGCCCTTGGGCAGATAGCCTAGTATGAACCTATGAACCTATGTCCTTGGGTCCCTGTGAAATGGTCTCAGGATCTGCAGTAGGATTTTTAAAGAGGAACTTGTGAGAGTCAGGAACCCTGTAATATCTACCTGGTTTTCTGGGAGCAGGAGGTAAGGAGTCAGGGGCCAAGCTAGAGTCCGAAAAGGCAACATCAACAATGTCCAATACAGGGGGAATAGCTAAAGGCCTGTGTTGGGGCAGGAGTAAGAAATCCCTAAGCCTCTTTTTAGAATCAGAGTAATCCTGGCTTTCCCAGCGGAAATGCTCCCTAAGAGTATGCAAGGTTTCACCAACAGAGAAATCCTCTGGAGGGGAAGCAGAGGGAATAGAGTCCTCAGCATCAGAATCCTCATAGATAGATAAGGGTAAATCCTGGTCATCAGAGGAAACAGAAATTTCAGAATCCTGATCAGAAGTATCATAAGCAAACTCAGTCCTAGGTCTCAGAGAGGGAAGGTTGGCTTCCCCTGATTAAAGAAATAAGGTCTTCAGCCATTCTTATCATTTGTTTTTTAGGCATAGAGGCCCAACTATGCGGTCTGGGCATCGGCTTTCTAGGCATGGATCGAGTTTTAGGCCTTGAAGGAGAAGATGGCGTCAGTTTAATATGCAAGTCAGTAGGCTTGAATACACCCTCAGAAGCCAGTGCCTGCACAGTGACTCCGGACCCATCCAAGGTAGAGACATCTGCAGGTTCCACAGTTGAAGCACCTCGCGGCATACTGGACTCTGAATGGGTCTCAGTAGAGGCCTGTAAATCTGAAGTAGCGGGTATCAGGGGCTGCAAAAGCGCCTCACTGAGTACCGGTGAACTGGTAACTAGCTTAGGAGAAGTGTCGTCAGCAGCTTTGGACCTAGCCAGCCTGTCTCTGTCTTTATTCTCTGCATTTTTTCGCAATGTCGGTAGTTGGGTGGCTTACTGAAGCCATATCTGGGTAATTGAAATGAGTACCAAAATATTTAAAAGTGTAAATATACAGACGACAAATAGTTTGTTGTTTAAATAAGGCACAAAACCGACAGCGAGGCACATCATGGTCAGGGCCTAGGCTAGGAATACAGTACAAATGAAAATCTTTATGAGGTATTTGCTTTCTACAAGAAATACAATTATTGACTTTTACTGGCATCAGTTTAGAGCAAGAAAAAGTTTCCCCAATGGGGTACTTAGCTTCAGTTGAAGACTTTGGTTCTGAAACTCGAAAACGAAAATTTCTGGAGTCAGCCGACCGGCACTTGTGAACTGCTTCTGCTTTGGGCGCCGCACGGCAAGAAAGACTGATGTAATGGCGTCGGCTGCATGCTTTATACCCCTGAATACCTGACGTCAAGGAAGATGAGACAGGAACCGATGCAGGACCCAAGACTTTGATAATCAGGCCGACTGAGGGCTACTGCAAGCAGATAACCCAAATGTGGTGACTGCAACAGTGAAACACGAAGAACATGCAGAGTATCTTCATGAAAGATCAAATAAAGTGGCTTGGATGACAAGGCTTGAATTTCAGACACCATCTTAGCAGAGGTTATAGCCACTAAGAAGGCGATTTTCCAGGATAAGTACTTCAAAATTCAACTTTCACTGAAGGCTCAAAGGGCGGCACAACCAAAGCTGCAAAACCATGCTGAGATCCCAAGGGGGAGTGGGATTTTTGACTGGTGGGCTGAGCAGAAAAGTTCACTTCAGAAAAGTCTTGAACAATTTGGAAGAGGCCAAAGAAGATGAGTTTTCCCCAGTATGAAAGTTGGAAATGGCTGCCAACTGAACATTCACAATAGAGAAACTAGCTCCATTATGGAAAATAGAGAATAAGAAATCCAGGATGGCAGGAATAGAAAAGGGGTCTAAATGGTGTTGATGGGCCCAAATAGAAAACCTTTTCCATTTGCTACTGTATTTTTTCTGTTGGATGGTTTATGTGCTGCAATCAAGATCTTTTTCACTAGGGATAAAAGCCCGGGAATTCTAGCCATCACTGAAATTGGAGCAACCAAGCGGTCAGTTTCAGGCTTGTGAGATCTGGGTGGGTCTGTCCTGACGGACGGGACAGAAGATCTGGAACGGGATCCAGAGTCCATGGCTGACAAGCCAGGTGAGACCAAAGGAAACCAAACTTGCCAAGGCCAAAAGGAAGCAATGAGGGTTACTTTGCACTTCAACCTCTGGGCTTTCTGCAGAAACTTGGGGATGAGAGGAAGAGGGGGATAAGTGTAAAGCAGACTGGGGGTCAAGCAGGGAATAGAGCATCTCTTGGTGACTGTCTCTGAGGAGGGATCAGAGTGAAGAACTCACTACATTTTGTGTTGGAAGGAGAGGCGAAGAGATCGCAGCAAGGTTGACCCCATTTCTGGAATATCATGTTTGCCACTGAAGTATTGGCAGACCACGTGAGGCATCAGAATGGTTCGTTGAGCTTGTCCATCAGGATGTTTGACTTCCCCAGAATGTGTGTTGCCACTAGAAAACGGCTGGAAAAGATCGCCCATTGCCACAACCTCATGGCTTCTCGACGCAAAGGGAAATACTTGGTTCCTCCCTGTTTGTTGACATACCAAACAACTGACATGTTGTCCGTTTAAAATGCAGTGGTCCCAGCCTAAAGAGAGGAATGAATGCCAGAAGTACCACACTCACCTCCTGGATATTTATATGCAAATTGGTCTCAAGATGGGACCACATGCCTTGGACCATTTGAACCAGATAATGTCCACCCACCTGAACAGGGAAGCATCTTTGGGGGGGGGGGTCGACCTTGTTGAAAAACACTTGACTGGAGCCACCAGAGAAGGGATTCCCTGCATACTTGTGATAACTTAATCGGGTGACTTAGTGGGTATGACAGTAAAAACCACTGGACTGCCAGAGTCTATTGAAGTACTCTCATATGAAACTGTGCTACTGGGACAAGACTGATAGTGGCAGCTGTGGAACCCACAGCCTGAGAACAAGACCTGCCAAGGGAAAAGGAATATCCAAGATCTGTCTGACATGGAGTCTTACGCTGGAGATTCTGTCTGGAGGAAGGATAGCTAAGCAACGTGTTATGTCCAGATAAGCTCCAATGAAGTCTTATCAGTTGGACTGGTGAATACTTTAAGTTGATAGAAATGGCCAAGGTTGAGGCTAACTGAAAAAGATAGCCCCTGGCTTAGATGAGTCAATGCCTGGTGGGAGTAGTGAGGAGACAATCGTCCAGGTAGAGAAACGCATGGAATCCTTGCAGTCTCAAGTGAGTTGCCACTTCTGACATGCATTTTGTAAACACCTTGGGGCTGTGGTGAGACCAAAGGGCAGTACTCTTAGTTGGTAATGCTTGCTCCCAGCTTGAAGCAGAGAAAACTCCTAGAGCACTTGTTCATCTTGATGTGCTAGTACATCCTGGAGGTCTACGGAGCTCATCCAGTCATCCTTCTGCTGGAAGGGAAGACTAGACTGAATCATGCCCATTCAGAACTTTGCTTTGGCTACTGATTTAAGGTTGGTGAGATCCAAAATGGATCCGAGTTACCCTGTCTTCTTGGGCACTAAAAAGAATTTGAAGTAGATGCCTGATACAAGCTGGTCTTGGGGGACACTTTAGATGACTCTTTTTGTGAGCAGTTTTGAAATCTCTAAGGCTGCCACCTTCCTCTGACTGGGTGGAACATCAGGGAGGTTTCTTGGTTGGGGAGGGATTTCGGAAAAAGTGTATGGAATAACCTCTGGATACAGTATTTAACACCAAACGATTGTTTGTGATGGCTTCCCAGGCTGTTGGGTGTAAAGATAAACATCCTCCAACTGCCTCCACAGAACAGCAGTTCATCAATGCTTCAGGATCTCTGATTGGGCTTGTCAGAGAAAGTATCTCGAGACCCCTTGTTCACTGGACACCCTCTGCCCTGAGGGTGGTGTCTGTCATTGACACCCTCTCCACCTCTGTCTCTGGAGGAAAAAATCTCCCTGTGAATCCTGAAAAGGACCTTTTGATTTTTGAAACAGCAGCTTTTTACCTCCAGTTGGTTCCTGGCAAATGGCCGTTGTGAGGCAGCAATGTAAAAGTCACTGATGCATACACCTACTTACCAAATCTGTCCAAAACCCTACACTCACTGCTAGGAAAATGAACAGTGGAGCTTTGTTGGGCCAGTGCCTTCTTGGTGTCTGCTGCAACCACCATGGCATCAATAGGAATACCCTTAGTCCAATGAGGCCTGTCTGGGGGGCACTCAGGACTCTGTCAAGGCATTTAGGAATGGGTGCCATGGTGTCCATTTTTTTTCCATACCCTGCAGGAAACAAGGTCAACAAGGGGACCTGCAGGAAGGGACACCTAAGAAGTACATGGGCCTGACCCAAAAGCTTCCAGAAACACTGATTCCTCTGGGTTAGGGCTTTGGGTGGACCAACCACTTTTCTGGTGTAGAATTTCCATGATGTCTCTAAAGGAGACATCCTCAGGTCATGACCTGGGGACCCTTCCCTTTCATCAATATAGGTGTCCTCCGAGAGGGATTCCAATGGGGATTTCAAGTGCCTCCTTTTGTACTGATGCTTACGAGGGACCTCCTCGGTGGGGTGCTCTGGAGAGGTATCGGAATACTTGGGATGTTCCAAAGGGGAAACAGTCTGGAAGTCTTGCAGGGTACGCTGTGCTGGAGGTGACAGAACAGATGTCTCAGGCATAAAATCTGCAGAGGAGGGACCGGACGCTGAAGCAGGGAGAGTAGAGGTTCTGGGCGCACAGAGAACCCTCTCCACCACTTTGAATGCAGACAGAGAACGAGAAGTCATGGGCAATGCTCCCGGAGTTGAAGGTGTCAAGGGAGAAGCTTGATGAATCTGCACCTCCCATGGATCCGAGTGTGGATTCGGAGCTGAGCTATCAAATGCCGAAGCCCTGAAGGGAGAGACAGCTTTGAAAACTTCACAGCAGACATGAATCTCTCAGACTTGATGCAAAAGCTATGACTCCAAGAACTGTTCTGCGCCAAAACCCTGCAAGCCGGTGCAGTCATGGAAACTGTCCGAGTTGAGGTACTTGTAACTGTCAGCTCCTACATCTCAACTCCAGGTATCTTTGGGCCTTATAACTTTGAACTCGAGGGTGGGATCGGAGAAGGAGTTATAGGGGACAAAGGCAGGTTGATGGCTCAAGGATCCTGAGGGGGACAGAGCAGGCAAAACCCCCAGCTGGATCTGTGTCTGCAGAAACCATCAGCATCCTGTCTAGCACTGCTTCAGAAAGACTGTGTGAAGACATGGCAGATGACGCAACAGATGGAGGTCTAGACAGTGACCTGGAAGGTTGCTGAATATGAGACGACAGCTTTGAGGTGCCCAGCTCCAGTGAAAAACATTGAGACTGGCACTGAGGGGAAACATGCATGATCGGAGCAGAGTCAGTCACATCTGAAGTTTTTGAAGGTTGCTGAATATGAGACGACAGCCTTGAGGCAACCAGCTCCAGTGAAAAACGTTGAGACTGGCACTGAGGGGAAGCATGTATGTTCGGAGCGGAGTCAGTCACATCTGAAGTTTTTGAAGGTTGCTGAATATGAGACGACAGCCTTGAGGCAACCAGCTCCAGTGAAAAACGTTGAGACTGGCACTGAGGGGAAACATGCATGATCGGAGCAGAGACAGTCACATCTGAAGTTTTTGAAGGTTGCTGAATATGAGACGACAGCCTTGAGGCAACCACCTCCAGTGAAAAACGTTGAGACTGGCACTGAGGGGAAGCATGCATGATCGGAGCGGAGTCGGTCACATCTGAAGTTTTTGAAGGTTGCTTAATATGAGACAGCCTTGAGGCAACCAGCTCCAGTGAAAAACGTTGAGACTGGCACTGAGGGGAAGCATGCATGATCGGAGCAGAGTCAGTCACATCTGAAGTTTTTGACAATTTTTGCAGTGGTTCACCTGTCCAAAGAGCCCTTTCTGGTGACCGCTTGTGCACTTTATGTTTTCTGGCAGGAGGGGGTTGAGCCCCTGAAGTAAAAGGCAAAGTGGAGGAAGGGGCAGTGGAAGGAAGCAACCCTTTTAAGATTAATTTGTTCCTCCGGTCGATTAATGCCCTCTGGCTGGAAGTCAGCACAGATGGAGCAGGAGGAGTCTAAATGTGAAGGTCCTAAACATACCACGCACTCAGTGTGGGCATCTGAGAGCAGCACTTTGTGCCTGCAACTGACACATTTTTTGAAACCAGCTGGTATCAAATCTGCATAAACCAAAACATTTTCTACTATGTAATTATTAACTCACAATAAACTCGAGGAGCGCAGAGATGAAATCCCGGTGCTAGAAGAAGCACAAATGAGATCTGAGAGGATGAGGGGAGGGGAGAGCAGAGCATCCTTGAGCTTTAGTATATGGCCGAGTTGGATCCAATTCTCAAATCCGAACCCACAGAGTGAATGAAGTCAACAACTTCAGATAAGAAGGTTCAGCTTTTTGCCGATGACATTTTGTTAAATTTAAATGACAATGACAACTCTTCTTTTGAAATCAACTGAGCTTTTTCAGTGACTTTCTGGTCTCAAGTTTAATGAAAGTAAAACTAAATTGCTACTTATAAATTCTGATAAGAAGGATTTAAATACAAATTTTTTTAATATATAACTGCTGACAACAAAATCAAATTATCTACGGGTTACACTAACCAAGAACATAAATGAAATACTTATTACTAATTATAACAATATCTTAATTCATATAAATGATTTTGTACAAAAATAGAACAAATTCTTCTTTACTATGGAAGAACATGTTTATGTATTTTATGCAACTTGCAACCAGACTAACCTGACTGTACTTGTTCTCCCTTCATCTTGGAAGCTAAGTAGGGTCGAGGCTGGTTAGCACTTGGATGGGAAACTCTCTGGGAATATCAGCCACTGTAGGGTTAAGTACTTAACATTTCAAACATTTAAAAATTTTAAACATTTAAGTATATATAAATAATTAAGTATTTCTATTGCCCTTTTTATCGGCTATTTTGATTTTCAGGCCTGTTTATGACATGAGTTGTGCGAGCCTATATTGGTGTTATGTATTTTATATGCTATATTTATATTTGGGATATTTTTGTATGGTGAATATTGGATAGTGTGTGCGTGTGGATTGAGTGTAACAGGGCAAACACATATAGGATTATCTGATGAAGTTCATAAGAAGTGAATGAAAGCACTAATCTTTTTTATTTTGTGTTTACTAAAGTTCAATAAATTGTAGTTTTACTGTGGCCCCGCCTGAGCCAGCTTTTGTTTGGATTTTGTTTATACATATCCTATTGCCTGTTCTCAGACAAAATACCTTTGATATGGCAACAATTAAAGTTCTAACAGAAAATAATCGAATCTATTGGTAATAATTGATACAATCTGGTAAACTTCTGACAATGGAACAAGTTAAAAATAAATTAAATTTGGATAGTAATATATCGCTAGTAATACAAGATTTAAAACAACATGTTATAAGTAGGCTAGAGCTAATGAGTCTATCCACTAGGCAAAACACTCCCAAACTTTTAGAACATTTGATTATTCTAGTGAATCATACTGTTCAATGAAATACATCTGTCAAAAATACATAAAATAATCTAAGGTACGAAAACAAAAAACAATTTTGGGAGTACTATAAATCAATAATCATTGTCCTTGTCCTAATGATGAAGACAGAACCTTAATGCTCGTTTCTTCTAAGCAAACTCGCTATCAGTAAACGCAAGTTACTTTCATGGAAATGTCTTCACAGTTCATTTATAACACCTCATAAAACAGAATTAGAAGTTATGTACTCACCATAACGTTCCATCTGAGTAGGTAGTTCATTTGTCTGCAACCTGTGGGTTACGGATCCGATATCGGATCCGAGCCGGCAACTTGTTTCAAGCTAATGGATCCGAGCTCCTAGCCCCTCCCTTCACCCATAATCCCCTGCTAACCCTCCATGACCTCAGATCGAGTTTGCCTCTCCATATATATCCAAGAAAGGATACCTAAAAAACTAATAGATCCAAGAAGGTCAGGGGGGAGGAGAGGATGGTTGCAGACAAATGAACTACCTACTCAGATGGAACGTTATGGTGAGTACATAACTTCTAAATCTGAAGTAGGAATGTTCATTTGTCAGCAACCTGTGGGACAGAGTCCCCAGCTACCTGCACCCTGGGTGACCATCATGGAAGGATATTACGAAGCACCGCAGAGCCAAAGGATGCTCTCCCTCTAGAAAGCAGGTCTAGCTTGTAGTGGTTGATAAAGGTATGAGATGAAGCCCAAGTGGCTGCAGAACAAATATCATCCAAAGGAACTCTAGACTTGAAAGCCGCAGAAGTAGAAATGGAGCAAGTGGAATGAGCACGAACTCCTTCTGGTGCGGGTCTACCCGAGGCTTGATAAGCTAGCAGGATACATTGGGAAATCCAGCGAGATAAAGATACTTTAGAGATAGCGTTCCCCAAGTTAAATTTGGCAAAGGAAATGAACAGCTGGTTGGATTGTCTATGGCCAGCCGTCCTATGGGTATAAAAACGAAGCTGCCTATGAACATCCAGTGAGTGCAGCTTGTATTCACCCTTATTTTGATATTTAGGGAAGAAAACCGGTAAATTTATGGATTGGTTTATGTTGGTTTCTGATGCTATCTTGGGAAGAAAGGAGGGATTGATCCTGAGGTACACTCTTATCAGGGTGAAAAATCAGGTATGGAGGTTTTACAGAAAGAGCCTGAAGTTCTGACACTCTTTTCGCTGAAGTAATGGCTACAAGGAATGCCGTTTTCCATGACAAGAATTTGAGATCCACTGAAGCAGCGGGTTCAAAGGGTGGAGCAGTCAAGGCTTGAAGAACTAAAGTAAGATCCCATGGGGGTACGACTTCTTTTACAGGAGGTCTAAGTAAAAAGGTACCCTTGAGAAAGGTTTTACACAATTTGGCTGACATCAAGGGTCCTGTGTCATGTCCCACATGATAATGAGAAATGGCTGCCAATTGCACTTTGACAGTTGAACAGCTAGCACCTTCTTGAAAGAGTTCAGTTAGGAAGTCTAAAATGGATGGAAGAGGAGCCATAAAGGGATCTAGCTCGTGGCGCTCCACCGAGATGGAAAAACGTTTCCATTTGCTGTGATATACCTTCCTGGTGGAGGGCTTATGTGCTGCCACGAGGATGGCTTTGACTGGTGAAGAGATACCGGGAGTCCTAACTAGGAGTGGAACTGGAGCAACCAAGCTGTCAGTTTCAGATTGTCTAGGTTTGGAGTTGGCAAGTCCAATGGATGGGAGATGAGATCCGGGATGGGATCTAGAATCCAAGGGTGATTCACAAGGTGAGACACCACAGGTAAGGGAACCAAATTTGTCGAGGCCAGAATGGGGCAATGTGAATCATCTTGCTCCCCAACCGCGAGGCTTTCTGTAAGAGTTGTATCATCATTGGAAGAGGAGGATAGGCATAGAGTAGACCGGGTGGCCAAGCATGCACCAGAGCGTCTCTTGGAGATTCCCCTGGTGGGGGGATTAGAGCGAAGAAATTGTCGCGTTTGATGGAAATGCAAAAAGATCGTAGCAGGGTTGCCCCCATGTTGCGAATATCTGCTTCGCTACTAGAGGATTGAGAGACCACTCGTAGGGGGTAAGAAGGGTTCGGCTGAGCTTGTCCGTTAGGATGTTGGTCCTCCCCGGAATGTGCGTTGCAATCAGAAAGCGGTTGGTGGAGATCGCCCTTCCCACACTCTCATGGCTTTGCGGCAAAGAGGATAAGATCTGGTTCCCCCCAGTTTGTTGATATACCAGACCACTGACATGTTGTCCGAGTGAATTGCAATCGTTCCTGCGGGGAGGAAGCTCTGAAGTGCTTGCAATGTTAACAGCACCGCTCTCACCTCCAGAACGTTGATATGCAGGGAGGTCTCTGTATCGTTCCACGTGCCTTGGACTGTCCTGCCTGAGTAATGCCCCCCCCACCCGAGGCGGGAAGCGTCCGTGGTCACCGTGGCAATGGGGGGAGAAGTGCAGAAGGGACGGCCCATATGGAAGTTTGATGCTTGGAGCCACCATAGTAACGCCCTTCTGCAAGCCTTGCTGATAGCAATGGGATGGTGGAGAGGAAGGGATAGGAAGGACCATTGCACTAACAGAGTCCATTGCAGGACTCGCATGTTCAAACGGGCGCATGGAAGGAGTGTAATCGCTGCTGCCATGGAGCCTAGTGCCCTCAGGATCAATTCCGCTGGTGAAGCCTCTGAATGAAGGATAGCCCGCACATGAAGTTGAAGATTTCTGATTCTCTCCGCAGTTAGGAAGGCTCACAAATCTCTGGTGTTTATTCTAGCACCTATAAATTCTATGATCTGTGTTGGAGCCAGTAGGGATTTGCCAACATTGATAGTAATGCCTAGTTGTGGGGCCAGATGGAGAAAGAAGTCTCTGGCTGAGCAAAGTAGATGCCTTGTTGGTGCGGTCAGGAGCCAGTCGTCCAGGTACGGGAAGACCTGAATTCCCTGGAGTCTCAGGTGGGCCGCAATCACTGCTAACACTTTGGTGAACACCCGGGGGGCTGTGGTGAGGCCAAAGGGAAGGACCCTGAACTGGTAGTGACTGGCTCCCAGCCGGAAGCGAAGGAACCTCCTGGATCGTTTGTCCATTAAGATGTGGTAATACGCATCCTTGAGGTCTATAGAGCACATCCAATCGTTCTCCCTCAGAAGGGGGAGGATAGATTGAAGAGTGACCATTCGGAATTTTTCCTTGGTTACTGACAGGTTCAAGCGGGAAAGGTCTAGGATGGGTCTCAGATCCCCCGTCTTTTTTGGCACCAAAAAGAACCTGGAGTAGAACCCTAATCCGAGCTGGTCTTGGGGGATGGGCTGGATGGCTCTTTTTCTTAGCAGCTGCTGTATTTCTGTGGCTGCGGCCTCCCTGTGATCGGGTGGTACATCGGGGAGGTTCTTGGATTGGGGGACATGGAGAATTGGTATTTTGTACCCTCTGGATATGATGCGAAGCACCCAGCGGTCTGTTGTGATGGACTCCCATGCCGCTAGATGCTTCGAAAAACGCCCCCCGACTGCCTCCACAGTGGAGCAGCCGGGCAACCCCTCAGGGCTGCTGCGCGGGCCGTTCAGAGAAAGGTTCTCTGGACCCGAAATTTCTCAGAGCCCCTCTGCCCCTAGGGCGACGTCCTCCCTGTCCACCTCTGCCACGGTAGGACTGGTTGTCCGGAGCTGGTTGGGAATGTTGTGATTTTCGGAACCACATCTTCTTCTGACCCTTTTGGTTCCTTGAAAAGGACCGCTGGGGAGCAGAGAAGCGGACTCCGACGGCAGACGTCTTCCCGTCCTTCTCGCTCTGGACAAGCGTCTCGCGAACTGTTTTGCCAAAAAGGGCAGAACCATCAAAGGGGGCATTCGCGAAGGACGCTTTAAAGGGCTCCGTAAAGTCGCAATGATGGAGCCAGGCCTGACGTCTCATGACTAGGCCTGCTCCGCTGGCTCTAGCGGCTCCCTCTGTGACGTGGGACAATAGCCGCATAGAGGTGTTTGAAATAGATCTCAGAGTGGCCATTCGGGTAGAGTACAATTGTTTGTCCTCCTCCGACAAGGACTCAGGGGGGGATGCAGCGTATTCTTTGATAAGATCCCGCTGCATCTTGATGACATGTGCCATATAGTTCAGAGACCTTACAGAGAAGGTCGCTGAACTAAAGACTCGCTTCCCTAAGCGATCCATCAAACGGGACTCTTTGCTCGGTGGATGGACCGAGGGACTCTCCTGAGCCAATTCCCTCTTTGTGGCTGCCGCCGTCAACATGGCATCTACAGGGGGGCCCTTACTCCAATGAGACCGGTCTGAGGGGGGGCTAAGAATCCTATCCGGTCGTTTGGGTATTGGCTCCACGGTGTCTGGATCCTTCCATGCCCTGGTGGTAATAAGGTCCACCAGGGGATCGGCTGGAGGGGACACCCAGGAGGTAGACGGGCCTGCCTCGAATGCCTCCAGAAACATGGACTCGTCAGAGGAAGACTTGGGGGCAGACCACCCACCTCTGATTCTTAGCATCTCCATGATGTCTCCAAAGGAGACATCCTCAGGGGGTCATCTTGGGGAGCCTTCCCCTTCCTCCAAGTCCGTGTCCTCGGTTAAGGACTCAGGGGAGTCCACGTGCCTCCTTTTGCACTTATGCTTGCGTGGAGCTTCCTCGGGGGGACTGTCCGAGGAAGCCTCACCAGCAACATTTTGTTCCAGTGGAACTATCTGTGACATCGAAGCAGGCTGTCCCTTTGGCCGGGTGATGGAAGCCTGGCCCAGCAGAGAGGGAGTGCAGGGAGGAGTCGATGCAAGGGCCAGGGGTCCGGATGCTCTCAAAAGAGCCCTCTCCACAACATCGAATGCCGAGGGAGAGCCACTCTCCAATGGATCCGAAAGTCGGCTCCCACTCGGATCCGATGAAGGGATCGGAGCCGGCGCCGAGACCGTCGGATCCGAGGGACCAGTGTGCTCCGACCTGGACGGAGCCGAAGGCACACTGATTCCCCCAGATCCGAAGCTCGGACCACGGCTCCGAGAGGTCGGATCCGACAGACTCGAGGGTAGGGTCGGATCCGAAGTACCAAGTACTGTCAGTGCCGACCCACCCCCGGCACCAAGGCTGCTCGGCTCCGAGCGCTCCGAACCCAGGTAGCGGGTCGGAGAAGGAGCAATTGGGTGGAAAAAAGGTGTCGAGCTCCCCCCCTGAGGGGCGGGGGGGGGGAGGCAAGAGCACTCCCATCTGCAGCTGGGCCTGGATGAACCTTCACATCATCCAGTCTAAGTCTGCATCAGATAAACTGAATGTGGATCTCGAAGAGGCCACCGAGGCAGGCCTGGAATGCCACCTCGATGACCTCAACGGAGATCGGGTCTCCTCCATTGCTTCTAGGTCTCCTCCTCCTCGGCTCCAATCCCCTTCTTTCTCCCCGGGGCCCGAGGAGGAGGAGACCTAGAAGCAATGGAGGGAGAAGCCCGCTTAGCTGGCGGGGCCGAAATGGAGGTCTCGGCCCGCCGCTTGTGGTGCTTCTCCCTCCGTTTCTCCCTCCTGGCCTCCCTGTCCTCCGACACTTTAGCGGGAGTTTGAGTCCCAGTCGGAGGCAGGGGGGCAGGAGTGGCAACCATCGCAGGCTGTGATGGAGCCATAGGAGTAGCAGAGGTAGCGGAGGCTGAAGCTGAATCCGGGGGTAGAAGTCCCGCCAGGACCAGCTTCGACCTCCGTTCTTTCAGTGCCCTGGGGTTGAACGCTGCACAGATAGTACAGCCCGAGGTGAGGTGTTCAACCCCAAGGCACCGAACGCGAGTGTGGCCATCAGGCAGGGAGAGCTTATGGCCACACTCGGTACATTTAGAAAATATGGCTTTTGGGGCCTCAGCCATTCCCTTTTTTTTTTTTTTTTTAAACTAAAAAAGAAGAAAACAACTACACACACACACACACACACACACAGGTCCCAAAAGACACACAACAAACACTCGCACACTAGCGACCAGCGAAGGGAGGGTATTAACTAAAATTTAAGGAACCTAACACAGACACACTTTACAAATATTACTTTAAGCTAAAAAAGAATTTCCTGACTAGAAAAATTCGAAAATGTTAACTTTTAGTTATGTACTTACCATAACTTTAGATGTTTGGGATCCATCTCACCTACATTCTGTACTGATGGGTTCGGAGCCGATCCTCGGCTCCGACTCAGCACGCTATACTATAGAGTGAAGTCTCTAATTGGCTGAGCTATTCTATATCTCAGGATGCACCACCACCAATTCCCCAGATCTTGTTTGTCCGCACACATGCACCCACACATGCACTGGTGATATAATATTGCCAGATGTTTCAAGATGAAACGGTTGAACTCAAACCGTCCGGTCTCTTCTGATCTCCAAGGCAGGGGGAAGGAGGGTGGGTATTAGGAATGTAGGCGAGATGGATCCCAAACATCTAAAGTTATGGTAAGTACATAACTAAAAGATGTTATGTGATCCTATCTCGCCTACATTCTGTACTGATGGGACAGCATCCCTAGCACCTAATTCCTGGGTGGCTCACTGGAAAACACTCCTGAGAACTGTGGAACCGAAGGAAGCTCGCCCCCGAGATGCCACATCCAATTTGTAATGAGAAATAAAGGTGTGAGGAGAGGACCAGGTAGCCGCAGCACAAATGTCACTAATGGCAAGCTTAGAATGAAAGGCTGTCGAAGTAGCCATAGCCCTTGTAGAATGAGCTTTCACAGTGGTTGTAAGCTCTCTATTAGAAAGGAAATAAATATGACTGATACAGTCTCTGATCCACTTGGCAATAGTGACCTTCATGACGGCTTTGCCCAATTTATTGTCTGAAAAGGACACAAACAACTGATCTGTTTTCCGTGTTTGGTGCGTCCTATCTAAGTAGAAACGCAATTGTCTGTGGACATCCAATGAATGGAAGATATATTCTGCTCTGTCTGAGTAATTGGGAAAGAAAACTGGAAGTTCCAAAGACTGTTGAAGACAGAAACTAGAACAAACTTTGGGAACAAAGGATGGATTAGGCCTAAGGGATACTCTATCCTTGTGAAAAACCAGGTACGGCGGGTTGACACATAAGGCTTGAAGTTCCGAAACTCTTCTGGCTGATGTAATTGCCACCAAAAAAGCAGTCTTCCAGGAAAGAAATTTCAAGTCAGAAGTTGCTGCCGGTTCGAAGGGGGAAGAGGTCAAGGCACCTAATACGAAATTGAGATCCCATGGTGGAGCAGGATGAGAAACTGAAGGACGTAGCAGCCCAGCACCTTTCATGAAGGCTTTACACAACTTATTGCTCATCAAAGGTGGGTCTATACTTGCATGAAAATTAGAAATAGCTGCTAACTGAACCTTAATGGTAGAGACCGAAGAAGCTTGATTGAATAGGGAAGCTAAGAATTTCAAAACGTCCGCCACCGGGGCAGTAATGGGATCTAATCCCCGGAGTTGGGCCCAAACGGCGAATCTCTTCCATTTACTATTATACATTTTCTTAGTCGAATTCTTGTGGGCCGAGGACAAGATATGTATAACTTCTGAGTCTAAAACCTGGTTCCTGACTATAGTCGGAAGTGGAGGAGCCAAGCTGTTAACTTCAGTGAGTGAAGGGACTGGTGAAGCTGTCCCGACAGGTGGATCAAGAGATCTGGAACCTGGTCCAGGAACCATGGACCGTCCAGTGTGTATTTCCGAAGAAATGGCAGCCAGACTTGACGAGGCCAGTATGGGGCAACTAAAATCATCTTGCACTGCAAGTGAATCACCTTCTGGATCACCCTGGGGAGAAGGGGAACCGGAGGAAAGGCGTACAGTAAGCCGGTGGGCCAAGCTTGGACTAGGGTGTCCTTGGGAAACCCCCCCGGAACCGGGGTAAGAGAAAAGAACTGTAGACATTTCGTGTTGAGGGGAGTTGCAAAGAGGTCGCAACAAGGAGTTCCCCATCTTCTGAAGATCTGAGATGCTACTCTGTCGTTCAGAGACCACTCATGCGGGGAGAGAATGGTTCTGCTCAGTCTGTCGGCTATCACATTGGATCTCCCCGGAATGTGTGTTGCTACCAAGAAACAGTTGGTTGCAACAGCCCAATTCCATACTCTCATGGCCTCTCTGCAAAGAGGGTAGGACCTGGTCCCTCCCTGCTTGTTCAGGTACCAGACTACAGACATGTTGTCGGACTGAACGGCAATCATACCTTGGGGGAGGTAGCAGTGTAGTGCTTGAAGCGATAGAAGCACTGCCCTCATTTCCAGTATGTTGATGTGTAGGGAAGTCTCGTCGGGGTGCCACTTGCCTAGAACTGACCTGCCCAGGTAATGTCCCCCCCACCCCGTCTGGGAGGCGTCCGTAGTCAAAGTGGCCACTGGAGGAGGAGGAACGAAGGGTCGCCCCTGATCCAGGTTGGATGAGTTAAGCCACCAACGGAGGTCCTGTTTGCACATCTCCGTGATTATAATTTGGTGCCTGAGAGGAAGTTCCTGATACGACCACTGGACCGACAGGAGCCACTGGAGAATCCTCATGTGTAATCTTGCTAAGGGGACCAGGAGAACGGTAGCCAACATGGAACCCAACAGTTGTAAGACCATCCTTGCTGGGGCTCGGCATTTGAAGAGCAATGCTCGGACTTGAGATTGTAATGTTTCTATTCTCTCTGTAGGAAGATAGACCCGCATTTGCCTTGAGTCTATGTCTACTCCGATAAACCGTATAAGCTGAGATGGTAGCAACACAGACTTTGCCCAATTGAAGGTGATTCCTAGGGAGGTTCCTAGAGATATAGTGGCTGCTAGGTTCTGTAATAGTAGATGCCTAGAGGTGGCAGTTAGGAGCCAGTCGTCTAGATACGGAAACACCTGGAATCCTAGACTCCTCAGGTGAGCAGTCACCACCGCCAAACATTTGGTGAACACCCTGGGGGCTGTGGTGAGACCAAAGGGCAGTGCGCAGAACTGGAAATGACTGTCTACCAGGCTGAAGCGCAGATGTCTCCTGGACACCTGATCTACCAGAATGTGATAATAGGCGTCCTTGAGATCTATGGAGCACATCCAAACACCTTTCTCCAGTAGCGGGAGAATGGATTGTAAGGTGACCATCCGGAACTTGGACTTCTTGACTGATCGATTCAGGTTGCTGAGATCCAAAATGGGCCTCAAGTCCCCGGTCTTTTTTGGCACCAAAAAGAATTTTGAGTAAGTCCCTAATCCGGTCTGGTCTACGGGGACCGGTTGGATGACTCCTTTTTGAAGCAGCTTTGAAATTTCGATGGCTGCAATATCCCGTTGACTGGGTGGCGGGTCCGGGATTTTCCTGGATGGAGGGGGGGTGTGAAAAGGGGATGACGTAACCTCCGGCGATGATTCGGAGCACCCATTGGTCCTGAGTGATACTCTCCCAGGCCTTTAGGTGCCTCGAAAAACGACCCCCGACTGGCTCCAGAGCTGCGCAGTCGGGCAATCCTTCAGGGATGCTGAGAGGTTGAAGAGCCACGAAAGGACTCATGGTCTCCAGTGTTGCGGGGGCCTCTGCCGCCTCTGGGACGGCATCTTCCTGAAAAATTTCCCCCTCCTCTGCCTCTAGAAGGGGGATCGCCCTGCTGTGAGGGGTAATTCTTCTGAGATTTACGGAACCACATTTTCCCTCCTCTTTTAGCCTTAGGATAAGGCCGAAAGGGAGAGGAAAACCGTGCTCCTACGGCAGTCAAAGTTTTACCCTCTTGTTCACAGCGGGTCAAGGTGTCCTTTACCTTGGGTCCAAACAAAGAGGACCCATCAAAGGGAGCGTCGGCAAAGGAAGACTTGAAGGCCTCCGCAAAATGACACAGGCGGAGCCAGGCTCGTCTCCGTAGAGCAACACCCATACCCGCCGCTCTACTCGCCCCCTCGGCTGCATATGAAATGAGCCTCATGGACGAGTTCGATATCGACGACAGGGTAGCCAACTGAGAGCTAACCGTCTGGGCTAACTGCTCAGGCAGGTTACCAGAGAGGGTATCTGAGAGTTCCTTGATCAGGTCCCTCTGAAGTCTAGTGAAGTGCGTGAGGTAATTCAGAGACCTTAATGTAAAGGCTGCTGAAGTAAGGGTGCGCTTCCCGTACCTGTCCATGCTCCTAGACTTCTTATTAGGAGGATGGACGGACGTCAAAGCCTCTGCCACATCTTGCTGGGTAGCAGATGCCACCACCATAGCATCTACAGCCACACCCTTGGTGAGAAATTCCTTTTCCGGGGGCGCTGACAAAAATTTGTTAGGGCGAGCAGGCACCGGTTCCACAGAATCTGGATGTTCCCACGCCCTTCGAGAGATCAAATCCAGGAGCTCATCGGAGGGCGGAGACACCCAGGAGGCGGAGGGCTGAGCCCCGAAGGCCTTGAGGAACACCGACTCGTCAGAGGAAGAGGGTTTGGTCTGCCAGCCGCCTCGTTGTTTGAGGACTTCCAGGATGTCCGCAAAGGAGACATCATCCGAGGACGACTTGGAGGACCCTTCCGCATCATCAAGATCGGTGTCGGAGGTGATAGACTCGTCAGGGGAGTCGACGTGCTTCCTCTTGCACTGTTTTTTTCTTGGGGGTTCCTCCGAAGACTCTTCAGAGGGACCTCCAGGAAGAGGGGGACCCCCAATGGGGGTGACCTCAGGCCCCAGGGCTCTGCTGTCTTGAGACAGGGGGACTACAAAGGACCCAGTCTCCATGCCTAGGGAAGGTGCTGGGGAGACGGTGGAGGTAGCCAAAGAAGATTTGGCCAAAGCACTCCTCATGGCTCTAAAGGCCAGACCCCCAGAATCCTGGGAAGGTCCGACCCCCAAAGCCATAACAGCAGACAGCACTCCCGCAGCCGACGCACCGAGAGAGAGGCTCGGAACCGAAAACATCGGTCCCAAAGCGTCACCCCCGGGGCCGACCGAAGAGGTCCGTGTACCGAACTCCAACCCAAAGGCCGGAGTAGGAGTAAGGGTCGGAGCCGACCCGGACACCTCCATCGGCTCCACCAGCACCGACTCCAACGGTGCCGAGGCTGTTGGAGGAGGAACCAAGGCTAAAGGGTGGACCATCGGCTCCGAAGCAGACTGGGCTGGAGCCGAAACTAACTTTTTGGAGACTGAAATAGCCTTTGGAGCACCCTGTCAATGTCCGAATCTGACATCTTGGAAGATCGGGAGGAGATCGAACGGGTCCGACTAGACTTCTCCACCGGCTCCGAATTGTCTCGATCAAAATCGGTGCCGAAGGAGACTCCATTGTAATTTCCCTCTGTGCCGAAGGGGAAGAGTCTGAGCGAACAACCCTCATCGGCTCCGAAATCAGCGGAGCCGATGAAGGTGACCCGCCTCTCGAAGCTCCAGCCATCGGCTCCGAAGCCAGAGGAGTCGAGGCTGGAGGCATCGAGGCAGACCGTTCCGCCCTCGGCTCCGAAGTCCGTGGAGCCGATGGAGAAGCCTGCCTAGATTTCTTGGTGGTTGGTTCCGACGGGCTGGTCGGAGCCGACGATTTCTTTTTCTTTGAGGAAGAAGCAGAGGAAGATAAGGCCTCTTCAAAGGTAGGTTTGATAAGACCTTTTAAAATCAATTTATTTTTCCTCTCTTGGAGGACTCGAGAGGAAAAAGCGTGACACACACTACAAGACTCCTGAAGGTGTTTGGGTCCTAAACAGTACACGCATAGGGAGTGATCGTCCGTTATGGACATCTTGTAATTGCATCTAGTGCATTTTTTAAACCCAGAGGGTCTGTGCTCTTTTGACATAATGCCAAACAGTTAGAAAAAACACAGGAAAAAACTGAATAACCAGAACAAACTCACTTTACAGTAAAATAGAAGTTAACCAAAGGGTATTGGTCACACAACAGGAGGGCCAAGAACCCTCTAACTAAAAACGGGAACTTGATCACCTCACAAAACGCTACACAAAAAGGCTCACTCACGCACAAGGGGAAGGCCCCTCTAACTTAAACGGAAACCTTTCCCTGAAAAACAATTTTTTACCACAAAACAGTTCAGAAAACTCGTTCATACACAACGATAGCCATTAAAACAGCTTTTTGGTTAAGTTTAAGAAAATTCCTGACAGAAAATTCTAATAAAGAAAGCACTTAGCTCAGCCAAGCTCGAGACCACGTCTTTGCTTTGTAAGCGGCAAATGAGATCTGGGGAATTGGTGGTGGTGCATCCTAGGATATAGAATAGCTCAGCCAATTAGAGACTTCGCTCTATAGTATAGCGTGCCGAGTTGGAGCCGAGGATCGGCTCCGAACCCATCAGTACAGAATGTAGGCGAGATAGGATCACATAACATCTATTTGTTTCACTTATCTGACGGAGCTCAAAAAGATCCAGCCATCACAAGCGCGGCAAACTAGATCTGAGGTCATGGAGGGTTAGCAGGGGATTATGGGTGAAGGGAGGGGCCAGGAGCTCGGATCCATTAGCTTGAAACAAGTTGCCGGCTCGGATCCGATATCGGATCCGTAACCCACAGGTTGCTGACAAATGAACATTCCTACTTCAGATCTAATGTTTGGTTAGGATATTGGATGGTGGAGGTTTAAAGTAAATCTGAAGTCAGACTGCCAGCATATGTTCTTCGGTTGTCTTTTACTTAAAACTTTCTGGGAAAAAGTAAATTAGTTTTATAAACAATTTCTTAATAATAAATTAGTTGTCTAAATTTTTAATTTTGTTTAATGCTCGTATACCACAATCTGTTCCTAGAACAAAGGTTTAAATTTTATGGACTCTTCTTGCCATTTTACATAAGATAATTACAACAAGGACAGATTCATTACCATCATTTAAAGATTACAGAAACATGGCTTTCACTGTTTCTAGAATGGAATTAACAATGATTAAGAACAGAACAGAAAAGATTACTTCTTAATACAATTCTTGGCAAAAAGTTGTGGAAATACTAATGAGAAATGACTGACATAATACATGTACTTAGCTATTTTTTAAGACAAACGGTAGTTATTAATTCAGACACCCATGTATATAGTTGCTTTTGCTGGTTTAAGTTATTTTTCGTGTCATTTATGTTGTTAACCAAAAAACTGTATGTTTCTCAATATGATATGGCAATTCATATTCGGTCTTTAAAAAAAAAAATCAATAAAAATATCTGAAGAAAAAAATTATCAGCTGCAGTTCCCAGAGCTAGAAGCAGGCTCTGCAATGGGCTCCTAGAAGGTTGCGACAGAGAAACCGAAGGTAACCCTAAGCTGTCCTCTGAGTTTTCCGTCATCTCAAGACAGTCATCTGATGGAGGCTGGACAGCAGCAGACTTAGGCCTGGACTTCTTGGCCTTCTTAAGTGGTGGCTGTACCACAGGACAAGTGGATTTTGCCATGGTAGCCTGGATGAAAAACCTTGAGATGTTGGTTCTCAAGGTAAATGGAAAGAGAAGAAAAATGAATATGCAAAGTCTTGGGAACAAAAGCCTGTCAGAAACACTGCGTGTGGTTGTGGGATGCACATAAGCAAAACAGCTACCTATCAAACTTTGGGAGGCAAAGCCTTAGAAAGTTTAGCAGCCTTAGCCCTAGAGAAAGCCTTAATGGAAATGGAAGCAGGGGGTCTGGCTGCACCACGTGCAGGAGTAGACTTAACAGTAATGGTGTCGGAAGGTTCCTGGACACCGGTTTCAGTAGGTAATTCAATGACCGACTCGGCCGGGGCCTCCAGGGCCGAGGTAGTCGGTTGTGCGGTTTCGGTAGTAGGAAGAGCCAAGGACTCAGTTTCAGCCGAGACCGAGACACTCGCGGTAGGCCTGACCGAGGTTTCAGCCGAAACCACGGCCCGCGTGTGTCAGTCCTTGTCCTTCCGTTTTTTGACTAAATGCGAAGTCGAAGTCTCCGACGGCATTATATAAGCAAAACTAGCCCCAAAAAACTCCTCTGCAAACTCCGACCGACGTCTAAGAGTTCGTCGGTTGAAGGAAGCACAGGCTGAACAGGCCGAGACGTCGTGGTCTGGGCCTAAGCAGGGGAGGCAGTAAGAGTGGAAATCCTTATGAGGTATTTGTTTCCCACAGGTTAAACAATTATTAACTTTATCTGACATCGGCTGAGGCAAGAAAGAGTCCCCAACGGGGTACTTAGCTTTTTCAAAGTCTTCGGTAGCTGAATCACAGGAGCTGACCGACCGGCACTTGCGAACTGCTTCTGCTTCGGGCACCACGCTGCAAGAAAGACTGAGGAAGATGGCGTCGGCTGATGCTTTTATACCCCAGACGCTCTGACGTCGAGGAAAGTGCGACATCAGCCGAGGCCAGACCCAAACTTTGGAATCCGGCCGACCGAAGGGCTGCCTGAGGCAGGACAACCCATATGTGATGACTGCAGATGCATCCTTGAAGGACATCAGCTACCTATCACGGCTGTCTTTATGGGGAATCCGTCTCCCACACTTGCATTTCCTTTTCTTGGATGACATGTAACCCAGTAAACAATAAAAGAAAAAAAAAAAAAAAAAAAAAAACAATGGGGGTACTTATCTGAAAAGTGTAGGTTCGGTAACACCAGCACAGTGAAAGATGATCAGACTGAAGTACAACAATGGCATCTGGACTGGTAGCAGCAAAGTTCTACGTTAGGAACGTACATGCGTCACCTTTATGACCTATGCTTGCACAGTGAGCATACGTCTGACATACAATGCTCCCTAGGTAATAAAAGCTTTGGTATACTGGCTGGATGTTGGCTATCCATGGCAGGAAATCTCAGAGGTTATGAATACTGCAACAGTGATATGGGAGTTCTGAAGATTTAACATTTTATTTTGTACCAGAAGTGAACTTAAAAGTGCCAACAGGATAGACAAGAATTGAAAGCAACACAACAGCATGGTGGCCACTGTTCAGCAACTTTACTGAAAATTCCACTTCCTGAATGAGCAACCGCTGGAATCCATCACATTAAAACTACTGAAATTTTTTAAAGCTACAAGTCACTACATTGTACAGTGTTTTCCCCTAAGACATAAGTCACTACATAGTACAGTATTTCTCCCACGCTATAAGTCATTACATGTGTTTCCCCACAAGCTATACGCTAATACACAGTGTACACTGCTCCCCAAGCTATAAGCCGATATGGTACTTGCATATTATCGCAACCAGATTCCAGACCTGTAAGCATTCATCATGTCATGGGCATTTGCTTCATTTTTTTTATAAAGTCATCTGCTCTTGTTTTGAAAGATTACAAGATAATACCTAACTGCCAAAATTTTTATTTTTTTTTATTTTCATATGGATGGTCCCTTGTAGCATATGTATAATGCTTCAGCCGGCACCCTGCTGGGGACTGCACTAGTGCACATTACTCAGAACTGTGCTGCTTAGCTGCTGAAGTCAACTTAAGCTGCACAAGTAAGAAATGTAATCTGTTAACTGTGGTGGGGAAAGTGGGTGTGTGTGCTGTTGTCTCTTTGGTCAGTCGGACGGCAAGAACTTATAATTATGAAAAATTACAGTTGTCAATCTTTATTGGTTCCAACAATTTGGCGATAATACCAAAGTCCTGTTTTTATATACTGCAGATGTTAACTTCTGGGAAAACTGGCAAACGACACACCAGCACAGAATCAGTCACACTACATAAAGTTAACTCTAGTGGGGAAAGTGCTTGTCTGCTGCTGTGTCGCTTGTCATTTGGATCGTCTGCTGCTGTGCCGCTTGTCATGTGGATCATCTGCTGCTGTGCCGCTTGTCATTTGGATCGTCTGCTGCTGTGCCGCTTGTCATGTGGATCGTCTGCTGCTGTGTCGCTTGTCATGTGGATCGTCTGCTGCTGTGTCGCTTGTCATTTGGATCGTCTGCTGCTGTGCCGCTTGTCATTTGGATCGTCTGCTGCTGTCGCTTGTCATTTGGATCGTCTGCTGCTGTGCCGCTTGTCATTTGGACAGCATTACGTTATAACTACGTAAAAATTTCCCTGGAAAAAATCACAGTGCTGCAAGACAGCTGAGTGGCACAGCACACACTTCCCAAGTAACTTGCACTACATATTTCTGCAAGAGAAGGGCTTGGAAATGAGGCGCTTCTCCTGCTCTGAATCTGGTTGCAACAACATGCAAGTGCCACTGATGCACAGTACAGACTTTGCCCCACGCTATGTCACTACATAGTACAGTTTTTCCCTCAAGCTATAAGCCAACATATAGTACAGTGCCCCACCCCAGGTATAAGTCACTACATAGTATAGTGCTCCCTGAGTTATAAGACACTACACAGTGCAATGTCCAAACCCCAGGTATAAGTCCCTACATCCCCCAAGTATAAGTCACTACACAGTATAGTGTTTTCCCCCTAAGGTACAAGTCCATACAGAGTACACTGTTTTCTCCTAAGATATAAGTCACTACACAGTACAGTTTACCCTAAGGTAAATGTCACTACATAGTACAGTGTCCCCTCCCCCAGGTATACGTCCCTACATAGTACAGTGTTTTTCCCTAAGGTACAAGTCCCTACACAGTACAGTGTTTTCCCCTAAGGTATAAGCCACTACATAGTAGAGTGTTTTTCCCTAAGGTATAAGTCCCTACACAGTACAGTGTTTTCCCTTAAGGTATAGGTTCCTACACGGTGCAGTGTTTCCCCTAAAGTATAAGTCCCTACAAAGTACAGTGTTTCCTCCCAAGGTATAAGTCACTACATAGTGCAGTGTTTGCCCTCAGCTCTACCATCACTACACAGAAAGTACAGTTTTGTACCTACCATAAATGTAGATGTTCGAGTGCTACTACAGCTGCAGTCATAACAGATGGGTTCTCTTGCCATCAGGCGGGACCTTGGTCAGTAGAATTCCAAAGTCTAGGTCCGGCGTCGGTTGTCGTCGCTTCTTCCCTGACGTCAGTGCGACAGGGGTATAAAAGAACCAGCCAACACCATTTTCTTTAGTTTTTCTTGCCCCAGATGTCTGCCTCTAAACGATCCTTGAGATTGCCCTCTGCCCCTCGGGCGCCTGTATCTACCTCTTTGGGGTCTGTCCGTGGCTGGAAAGGACCAATTTTTGGAAGGCCAATTTCTACTGAAACGTGGAGGTTGTACCTGTAGAAAATCTTTCACTGTTTGCATTGATTTAGCCTTTTCCTCCATTTTCTTTAATACCTCCTCAGCTTTAACACCAAATAATACATCTTTTTGTAGAGGGGCATCTAGTAATTTAGCTTTGACATGATCTGGTAAGGTTTGCTCCTTGAGCCAGGCATGTCTACATATGACTGATCCTGTAACAGCAGCTCTACATGAGGCCTCTAGAGCATCAAAACCACATTGCAAGGTATGTTTACCCACTTGTTCTGCACTATGCATCAAATCCTGCAACTCCTTCAAGTCTGGTTGTTCAGGTTGTAACATTTTGCTTCTCAACTGTGATAACAGAAACTGTTGGTACTTTAACATATGGAACTGGCAGTTTAATGCCCTCATGGTTAAGGTGGCCGAGGTGTATACCTTTTTTCCCCACCTTTCTAAAGCTCTGGAATCTCTCTCGGAATTTTTAGCAGTGGAGTCCTTAATTCCCTTGGGGCCCTGTGAGATAGTTTCTGGGTCAGCCGCATGGCTTTTGTATAAGAATTGGTGCGAGTCAGGAACCCAGTAGTACCTGTCAGGCTTGACTGGGGCTGGAGGTAAAGAGTCTGGGTTAAGGAAGGCCTCTGAATATGCATCATCTAGTATGTCTAAGACAGGAGGTATAGCCAGAGGCCTGTGCTGAGGGAGCAAGAGAAAATCCCTAAGCCTTTTCTTGGAGTCTGAGTACTCTTGGCCTTCCCAGTGGAAGTGTTCCCTCAAGGTATGCAAGGTTTCCCCAAAAGAGTAATCCTCAGGGGGGGACACAGAGGGAATGGACTCCTCTGCATCAGAATCTTCAAAAGGGGAGTATGAATGTTCCTGTTCATCAGAGAGCTCTGAAATAATGGAGGCCTGGTCCGAGGAGGGGGATTCTTCCTCCACTCTGGGCCTTTTGCCCGGGGGGGGGGGGGTTAGAACCCCTGATAAGAGTAATTAAATCCTCAGCCATTTTAAGCATCTGTTTTTTAGGCATGGGGCCTGGAGAAGGGCCCTGTGTAGCTTGTCTCTTAGAATGCATGGCTGCTTTAGACTTAGTGAAAGCCTTGATGGAAAAAGAAGAGGAAGGCCTGAAGACACCTTGAGAGGAGGCAGACCTGTCTACATTCTGAGTTTCACCGCCTAGAGTGGCTTCGGTATCTGTAGTCGGGGTGTGAGCCGAGGAGCCTGCGACCTCGGGCACAGTAGACACCACCAATGAAGTGTCGTCGGTAGGCAGGGGCTGCGTAGGCACCTCGCTGAGAACCAGACCACCTGTAGTCGGCTTTGGCGTGGTGTCGGTAGAGGCCGCGGACCTCGCGTGTCGGTCCTTATCTTTGCGTCTTTTAGTCAAAACTGGAGTCAGAGTATCCGACGACATAATGTAGTTAAATTTTTTGCCACAATAGTGCTGGGCGAACTCTGCCCGATGCTTAATGGTGCGTTTGTTGAATGTAGCACAAAAACGACAGACCAAGACGTCGTGGTCTGGGCCTACGCAAGGAATGCAGAGGGAATGAAAATCCTTATGCGGTATTTGCTTCCCACATGAAATACAATTATTAACTTTGTCTGACATCGGTCTGAGGCAAGAAAAGTTTTCCCAACGGGGTACTTAGCTTTCAAGAAGACTTCGGTTGCAAAATTTTCATAATTTCAGGAGCTGGCCAACCGGCACTTGCGAACTGCTTCTGCTTCGGGCACCGCGCGGCAAGAAAGACTGGAGAAAATGGCATTGGCTGGTTCTTTTATACCCCTGTTGCACTGACGTCAGGGAAGAAGCGACGACAAACGACGCCGGACCTAGACTTTGGAATTCGGCCGCCCGAGGACCCGACTGACGGCAGGAGAACCCATCTGTTATGACTGCAGCTGTATGCACGATGAACATCAGTGTAATTGCGCCTCAAGCTACTAGTCACACACACAGTACAGGGTTTTCCCCCATGCTATAAGCCCATAAATAGTACAGTGTTTCCCTCAAACTATAAACCAATACATAATACACAGTTTCCACCAAGCTACAAACCAATACATGGTACACAGTTTGCACCAAGCTACAAACCACTACATGGTACAGTTTCCACCAACAGTGAAACCTGGATAATGGCTCTGGTAAGATTACCAAAAGATGTTTCCGCATTTCCATAATGATTAAACTATGGATGCAGCTATTATGGCCCTTAAATAAAGGGTCTATACTGAATCAGCGAATGCTTAAAAAAGCGAATGCTGATTCATCGACCCTATGTAAGCGAAAGCTTACAATCCTTAACACCCGGAACAGTGATTTTTTTCCCAGGGAAAAAAATTGCTGGGCAGGTTTCGGGAGTTTGCCATTTCCTCCACTGTGGTGCAATCTCGGAGTTGGTATATTTAAGTGGGGGGTGAAGCCCCCTACATTATATACTGTTTTAAAGATTAGTGATTTTTTTTCCCCTGGGAAAAAAAAAATCGCTGTTCTCAGTGTTCAGGATTGTAAGCTTTCGCTTAAAGAGGGTTGATGGAATCAGCGTTCACTTTTTTTAAGGGTTCGCTGATTAAATATAGACCCTTAAACAAACCAGCAGATCTGGGTACAAAGAAGTCCTTTTCAGCAGAATAGCTTACCACTCTGCATTTTGTGTAAAAAGTTGTGACAGGCATATCAGGGTTAATCCAGTATCTGGTTGATTCAGAAATAAAGCATGCTTGATGATGTTTCATATTCCCAACACCCAGTGGTGTGCCCAACAGCAATTCCAGGAATACCAAATTAGACACGACAGACCTTTAAGTCATCTTCTTTTGATATTTCTTTTTAGCTTTTCCAGACTCAAGCTTCTTTCTTGTCTTTCGTTAACTTCCATATTTTTACTGTACATGCAAAATTTCAAGTCACAAAACCTTGATTATTAAGCTTTGTTTCTCACAGGTAAGATCATTCTATATGTTTCTCACAGGTTAGATCGCTCTATATGTTTCTCACAGGTTAGATCATTCTATATGTTTCTCACAGGTTAGATCATTCTATATGTTTCTCACAGGTTAGATCGCTCTATATGTTTCTCACAGGTTAGATCATTCTATATGTTTCTCACAGGTTAGATCATTCTATATGTTTCTCACAGGTTAGATCATTCTATATGTTTCTCACAGGTTAGATCACTCTATATGTTTCTCACAGGTTAGATCACTCTATATGTTTCTCACAGGTTAGATCGCTCTATATGTTTCTCACAGGTTAGATCGCTCTATATGTTTCTCACAGGTTAGATCATTCTATATGTTTCTCACAGGTTAGATCATTCTATATGTTTCTCACAGGTTAGATCACTCTATATGTTTCTCACAGGTTAGATCATTCTATATGTTTCTCACAGGTTAGATCGCTCTATATGTTTCTCACAGGTTAGATCACTCTATATGTTTCTCACAGGTTAGATCACTCTATATGTTTCTCACAGGTTAGATCATTCTATATGTTTCTCACAGGTTAGATCACTCTATATGTTTCTCACAGGTTAGATCACTCTATATGTTTCTCACAGGTTAGATCACTCTATATGTTTCTCACAGGTTAGATCACTCTATATGTTTCTCACAGGTTAGATCACTCTATATGTTTCTCACAGGTTAGATCACTCTATATGTTTCTCACAGGTTAGATCATTCTATATGTTTCTCACAGGTTAGATCATTCTATATGTTTCTCACAGGTTAGATCACTCTATATGTTTCTCACAGGTTAGATCATTCTATATGTTTCTCACAGGTTAGATCACTCTATATGTTTCTCACAGGTTAGATCACTCTATATGTTTCTCACAGGTTAGATCACTCTATATGTTTCTCACAGGTTAGATCATTCTATATGTTTCTCACAGGTTAGATCATTCTATATGTTTCTCACAGGTTAGATCATTCTATATGTTTCTCACAGGTTAGATCGCTCTATATGTTTCTCACAGGTTAGATCGCTCTATATGTTTCTCACAGGTTAGATCACTCTATATGTTTCTCACAGGTTAGATCACTCTATATGTTTCTCACAGGTTAGATCACTCTATATGTTTCTCACAGGTTAGATCACTCTATATGTTTCTCACAGGTTAGATCATTCTATATGTTTCTCACAGGTTAGATCACTCTATATGTTTCTCAAAGGTTCACTTAGTCTAAGGTAAGCATAACCCTCTAAATTCACAAAATCTAAAGTGAACTATTTTTCAAATTAGAACCTATCATGACTTTAAAAGAGAGAAGACTTAGAATTCATGTCAAATTTATTTTATTTAGCATTTATTTAGTGGGATAGTCTGATTGGGATGGCTAGCATATCCCTTTTCAGCACAGGAATGGGGAGAAAAAGGTCCAGTTAGTTACAATTATGGCAACCTCTTTTGTTAATGGAGAAGAGTCAAGTCACTTAACGGTTTTGAAATTGTGAGAATAAATGAAGATGACACAAGGTCATTTTTTATTTTATTTTATTTAATATTTGTTTACCGGGAAAGACTGACTTGAAACAAAGCCAATTTTCAGTGGAGGCCCGGGGAGAATTGCTCCAGATGCATGTTTTTGAAATGTGGGAGTAAAGCCACACGAACACAGGGAGGACATGCAGACTCTGCAAAGAAGGCATCCCAGCTGAGAATCGAACCGGAGAACCTATTGCTGTGAGGCAACAACACTACCTCTGCACCAGTGCACTGTCCAGATACTGTTTATATAAAAAAAAAAAAATACAGCTGTATAACAATTAACTTTTTGCAGAACGATCTTACAAAAATCTGCTCAGTATTGACACTGGTTAGGTGGACGCATGTTAAGATGCTCATAGAAGTTTCTGTACATCAAGACTCTCTCAATTCAACAGATTTTGGCAAATCACAGTTCATAAAATCAACTGTTCTACAATTACAGAAATGTGAATAACAACATTATTAGGCCCCTGAGCCAGTGGAAACCACAACCCAAGCTGCGGAAGCCCTTACAAATGCCTTCTATGAACACCTCCAGGACTGCATGGATCAGGCAATCCCAAATAAAACCAAGACTCTTTCCACAGAGGGCAAACGTCCAGTCTGGTGGACCCCAGCCATTAACAAACTTTACAATAAGAGGAGAAGGCTATTACATGATAGAACAAAATCCATAAAAGGGAAGTCACCTCTGATCATTATTAGTAAAAAAATACGAGCACTCATAAAATCAACTAAGGCCAATTTTGAGAGAAAAATTGCCATGGATTCAAAGGACAATCATAAGGCCTTTTTCAGCTATGTTAGGAACCTGGGTGGAAACTCCCAGATATGCTCAGAATTAGTCCAAAATGATACAAAAATCACTGAACCCACAGACATTGCCAACATACTGGCAGACAGGTTCAGTGCAAACTTCACCCCCCTCTCCCCCCCTAAAGGAGAGATAACTATCCCAGCGGAGTGTAGCCTCCCAGACATCTTAAATGCGCAGGTGAAAGCTGCTCTCTCTAAAGCTAAAAACACAGCATCAATGGGACTGGATGGTGTCCCCGGCTGTGTGCTACACGAGCTAAATGAGGAATTAAACCCGCACATAAGGCAGCTGTTTAATCTCAGCCTTACCACAGGATACGTGCCCAAGGAATGGAGTACGGCAACTGTGGTCCCACTCCACAAAGGCGGTGCCTCTACAGACCCTGGTAATTACCGCCCCATAAGCTTAACAAGTCTAGTCTGCAAAGCTATGGAGAGGATCATAATGGAGCTCATAAACAAAGATATAGGGGACTTGCAGACACTGGACCCGACCCAGTTTGGCTTCATCAAGGGAAGATCATGCCTTTTGAACTTGGTCGACTTCTTCGAAACAGTCACCAAGGCCACTGATGAGGGAAAGGCAGTCCATACAGCCTACCTTGACCTTGCAAAGGCTTTCGACACAATACCCCACTCGGGTATTGTAGAAAAACTTACCAGCTTAAATGTAAACCCATATGTCACAAGATGGGTTGCAAACTGGCTTAAGGACAGAACCCACAGGGTTAGAGTTGCTGGCGCTATGTCAGACTCCAAGCCGGTCACAAGTGGTGTCCCACAGGCCTCGGTCCTTGGCCCCCTATTGTTCGGCATCTACTTCTCAGAAGTACAGGCCAACATGGGAGGACTTTGGCTGACAAAGTTTGCAGACGACTGCAAACTGGGCGCCATAGTGGAAAGTGCAACGGACATGGATATCCTTCAGAAGGGACTCACGGAAACAGATAGCTGGTGCCAGAGCCATGGCCTGAAGTTAAACGCCAAAAAATGTATAGTCATACCCTTCGGGAAAAACAAGGTAACCCCAAGCTACCATATAGGTGGCAATCCACTAAGCACAGAAGAGGTTATCAGGGACCTGGGGACCCAGGTTGACAGTGGCCTTTCTTTTGACACTCACGTTGCTAAAGTGGTTAGAAAGACCTTCTACATTGCCCACCTGATCATGAAGGGATTCACATCCAGATCTAGTGAGGTCATTGTTCCCTGTACTCTTCACTTATCAGACCAATGATCGAGTACAATGCCCCATTCGGGATGTATCTCACCCGACATCTGCAGCAATTGGAGAGACCCCAAAAGTTCCTCACCAAAAGGATAAAGGGACTCCAAAATCTGTCATATGCTGCCAGATTGAAGAAACTCCAGCTCTATTCAGTCGCATACCATCTGCTCAGAGGTGACATGTGCCTGACATACAAGGCCATGTCCAACCCGGAATTAATGGACATGCTCCACCTCAAAAAATCCAAATCCACCAAAACCACTAGAGCAAGCAACTTAAACCTTAGCACGGATATAAATAGGACGTGCTGGAGGGATAGATTTATCACTCAGAGACTCCCTGTGGAATAAAATCCTGGTCCATGTGAGGCAGATCACCTCGCTGGCTCTGTTCAAGAGAAATCTTGACCTGTGGATGGGAGATCGTAGATTTACCCTGGGAATCATCTCTGTGTCACTGCTGGACAGAGGCACAACAAACTAATGGGCACAGTATTTTTTCATATAAGGGGTGGCGTAAGCCACAAAAAGTTGGGCTAGGCGTATAAATGCCTTAGGGCAGATAGCCTAGTATAAACCTATGAACCTATGAACATCAAGATTTATATCTTTCTGCTGTAATCAACCACCTGTACCTTAAAAACTGTATAGTCTGCACTGTACTATAACAGACATTCATCATACTGATCACTGCTACAGAAGCCATAGCTATATGGCTTACATCTTGCCAAGCAAAAAACAGTGAGATGGTTTCCAACTAGCATTGCTACCTACCCATTTTTTTCCTGACTAACCAGAAATCAAACCAATTGTTATGTAGTCAAGAAAACACTGTACAAATTCTGGGATTCTGTTTTAAAAAAGAAGCAGATTATCGGAGTTTCTTAAATCTGTAAGTTTACTATGTTTTTTTTTTTTTTATTACAGAAACGCATAGTAAATCAGAAGGAAAAAAAAAAGCATCTCAAACGATAAGAGTGTTATGCTTTAATGGACTGCCTTGAGACTGCAACAAACTTCTAAATAGAGCAAAGCATATTTTCTGTACAGAAAGTGTGTTTTCTTTTCCTTGGTGGGGCTGGCATAGTGTTTGAAACTGCTTTGTACTGTTTTTTTTTTTTAGTAAAAATAATAAAATAATAATAATGAAGACAGTAATGTTTGTGGAGTGGTAGTTTCACCAGCATTTGCTGCCTGTGTGCCACGGGAAAGAGGCATGAAACAGACGTCTGGTCCCAAGGGCAGCCCCTCTTCCAGCCACAAAAAGAAAAAGTTAAGCAAACAGCCTTTGCCACCACTAGCAATTTGCCTCAGCTGCAGGTGACTCTGCTGTGGCCATCTGCTGTACCTCAGACCACTCATTTTTATGCTGGATCCCTCTGGTGTAGCACCTACAGCCACTCCGTATGGATGGTTAGCCATATCCTCTGTGACTGTTGGCACTCCCTATGCAAGGAAGGGAGAGCCTTAGTCCTGGGAGATAGTACAGGGAAGGTTTTCCTGTTGTGTCAGAATGCTATTCCCGTCCCTGGGGAAGCAGCTGCTGCCATTAGTAAACATGGCTTGCTCCATTCTTCCTGTCAAAACGAAACAGAAAAAACAAACATATTTCTAATTCTCCTCCTCATTTGTTTTTTTGTTAGGAATAGCTTACTACTTCTGGCTTAGCGTTTAATTCAGGCTATTAACCTTCCTGTAAAGTAGCTTCTTGTAAAAGAAAGTGTGACTCACCTTTTCCTGAAGAGATTCAAGATTCTGAATCGTAACAGGAAAACACAGGGATGGATTAGTTTCTGAGTCTCCCTAGGAGGGTTTCTCTGTCTCTGAGACTATTGGTAGAAAGTGCCAGTGGCTTCTGTGAGATAACAGAAAGTGCCAGTGGCTTCTGTGAGAGAACAGAAAGTGCCAGTGGTTTCTGAGAGAGAACAGAAAGAGCCAGTGGCTTCTGTGAGAGAACAGAAAGTGCCAGTGGCTTCTGTGAGAGAACAGAAAGTGCCAGTGGTTTCTGTGAGAGAACAGAAAGTGCCAGTGGTTTCTGAGAGAGAACAGAAAGTGCCAGTGGTTTCTGAGAGAGAACAGAAAGTGCCAGTGGTTTCTGTGAGAGAACAGAAAGTGCCAGTGGTTTCTGTGAGAGAACAGAAAGTGCCAGTGGTTTCTGTGAGAGAACAGAAAGTGCCAGTGGTTTCTGTGAGAGAACAGAAAGTGCCAGTGGTTTCTGTGAGAGAACAGAAAGTGCCAGTGGTTTCTGTGAGAGAACAGAAAGTGCCAGTGGTTTCTGTGAGAGAACAGAAAGTGCCAGTGGTTTCTGTGGGAGAACAGAAAGTGCCAGTGGTTTCTGTGGGAGAACAGAAAGTGCCAGTGGTTTCTGTGAGAGAAAAATGAAGTTTCTCAATCCCTCACAAAATACTAGGAGTTGTTAAAGAAGGATTTTCCAGATCATATATCCAATTCCTCTTGTCCTCACTGCTTTACACAATGTGTGTGTGGGTGTGTGTGTGTGTCTGTGTGTTACTGCCTGCAATTTTCCTGATAGTCAGACAACTGCCCCTAAAAAGGCAGATAGGATGCAAAAAGTTCCAGTCATTTAAAAATTGTATACACTATTGCCAAACATGATCCAGCATCTATACTCTGATCCCACTGCGCCTAAGCACTTAGTAAATTCCAATCTTACTCTTTCTGACAAGGATTGGAAAATTATTAACAGGCATGGGAAAATATGTATAATTCTGCAATTTTGGTTTTCAACATTTTGAATTGTCAAGCTCATATGTTAAATTATGTTCTTACAAACTGTAAAGGCATGAGGAATATTTTGTTGCAGTTTCTTCTTGTGAGGAAATCTATACTTTAAATGATTTATTTTCTTCGACTGCACAGGTCACTTCTCGTTGAATGTGATGCATGTACAACTGTTCATACTTCTCAGGGCTATGGCCCTTGGTACGGTTTTAATTCAAGGATGCCCCTAGTGCCAAAGAAAATGTTTGGAAACCAGTTTTAGATCTTTCTTGTCTAAACCTGTTTGTAATTGTCTCTGTATTCAAGATGATGTCACTTTGCAACCTTTTACCTCTTTTTCCTCTTTCAGGTTTCCTGGTAATATTACACTTCAAAGATGCTTATCACATCCTTATTCATCCAGACCTCAGACATTTCTTAAGTTTTGTGTGCCTGGATCACATTATTCATTCTCTGCCATACCCTTTGGAGTATCTAGTACACACAGAATAGGTTCATACTAGGCTATCTGCCCTAGGGCATTTATAAGCCTAGTCAGAGTGTGTTTGGCTTTCGCCACCCATTTTAAATTAATTTTGCTATGCCCTTTTTCGAGTTTAGTATACTGTGCCTCTGTCTAACAGTGACACAGAAGTGATACCCGGGGTAAACCTACGATCTCCCATCCACTCATCAAGATTCCTCTTGAAGACTGGACTGGGATTTTATTCCAGAGTGAAGGGAGCCTCTGGATTATGAATCTGTCCCTCCAGCATGTCCTATTTATTTCAGGGCTGAGGTTCAAGTCTCTCGAGCGCGTAGCTCGATGGGATTTGGATTTTCTGAGGTGCAGCATGTCCATTAATTCCGGGTTGGACATGGCTTTACACATCAGGCACAGATTGCCTCTGAGCAGGCGGTATGCCACTGAGTAGAGCTGGAGTTTCTTTAACCAGGCAGCATATGACATCTGTTTGAGCCCTTTGATCCTCTTGGAGAGGTACTTTTGGGGTCTTTCCAGTTGCTGCAGGTGTCTGGTAAGGTACATCCCAAAAGGGGCATTGTACTCAATTATGGGCCTGATGAGGGATGAGTAAAGAGGCACGATGACCTCCCCTGATCTAGATGTGAATCCCTTCATGATTAGGTGGGCTATATAAAATGTTTTTCTAACCACTTTGGCCACGTGGTTTTCAAATGAGAGATTGCTATCAACTTGGGTCCCCAGGTCCCTAATTATTTCTTCTGTACTTAATGGATTACCACCAATGTGGTAATTTGTGGGCAGTTTATTTTTGCCAAAGGGGATGACTATACACTTTTTGGCGTTTAGCTTGAGGCCATGGCTCTGGCACCAGTTGTCTGTTTCTATGAGGCCCTTTTGGAGGATGCTTGTGTTGGCTGGAGAGTTGATTATGGCGCCCAGTTTGCAGTCATCTGCGAACTTGGTCAGCCACAATCCTTCCATGTTGGCCTGTACCTCCGAGAAATATATACCGAACAAGAGAGGTCCCAGGACTGAGCCTTGTGGGATGCCACTTGTAACTGGTTTGGAGTCTGAATGTTCACAAAAGTCTAGCTGCAGTTATAACTCATTGCAGGCTACATGATATCCACATTTTTCCATATTTAGATGGCTTGCTTATCTTTGCAGAGTGCCTTTTTCAAAGTGTCCGGAATCTCTCTCTCTTGGGTGACATAACTCTTACACAAACTGGAATTCCAAGAGAACATTCAAAAAATTTTCGTGACTCCCTCACACAGGACTGTGTTATTGGGATGTCAACTAGACACCTCAGTTCAAAAAGTTTTTCTTCTACAGGAAAAAAATACACCACTATTTAGATCTGTGTCTATGGTTTTCCTCTCAGACTCTGGTCACTGTGAGGGAATACCTCAGAATTTTGGGTCTCATCGCATCTATGATTCGCATAACACCCACAGCAAGACTCCACATGAGAAAGATACAGTAGTATGCGAAATCTCTTTGGTCTCAGTATCAACACCCTTTACCTTCTTAAATCTTGATTCTGAGCTTGGTAAGAAATGAACTCTTTTGATGGAGATGACTGGTATCCTTAAATCATGTCGCCCTTTCTCCCTCCCTGCTCCAAAGCAGTCACCACAGATGCTTTTGAGTTTCCATGGGGAGAAGTTTCAAGAGGGATAAAGGTGCAAAGGGTGTGGGGTACCAGGGACTCATGCAAGCTCATAATTATATAAGAAATGTTTGTCCTGATCAAAGCACTCAACTCTCAGTGCAAAGGGTGTGGGGTACCAAGGGCACATGCAAGCTCATAATTATCAGTACAAAGTAACTGTTGAAGTCACCACGGAAGGAGTCAACGTCCTAATTGTTGTAAAATCCAACTTTTATTCATAAAAACAAAAACAGGAGATGAGCGCTTTCACGTGCCACTGCACGCTTCATCAGATCTAATTTTTAACAATTCTGGCTCTCTCTTTTATAGTTAAAATCAAATCTAAATTGATTCAATTAATTCAATTAAATTAAAACAATTGTACAATTATGTCAAATAAATCAATAAAAACCATTAAAAAGATAGTAGTACTTAAAGTGCTGGTGTGCTTTTTGAAACAAATCTCCCTATAACATGCCAACAAACAATGTTAACATATTAAGTTCCCATATTTAATAGTTTCTTTCAGAACATAATGAAACCACTCAAACTTAACGTCTGCTCACACATCCCTAATTCAAATAAAATATAACAATATCACAGAATATGGAACAAAACAAGGTAGAACTAAATCAATTATTCATATAACATCATTAACTGCATCTGACAAATAGAGATGTATATGACGACAATACATCTGCAGTATGTATAAAATAAAATGAAATAAAATAAAATAAATTAAGCCTTATAGACATCCTGATTAATGGTGGGCAATGAAATACCATATGTAAATACCATTCAACAAAATTTAGCATAAATTCAATTCAATATATGCCATATTACAGGGGCTCATATAGAAGACATGTATTGTATAATATTATGCTTCTATGTATCCATAATATTCTCCAATCAACTTCCAATATAAATAAGTAAATGAATCAAAACAAATATGTAAATAAATAAATAAATGGGAATTTTGATGGAGATGACTGGTATCCTTAAATCATGTCGCCCTTTCTCCCTCCCTGCTCCAAAGCAGTCACCACAGATGCTTTTGAGTTTCCATGGGGAGAAGTTTCAAGAGGGATAAAGGTGCAAAGGGTGTGGGGTACCAGGGACTCATGCAAGCTCATAATTATATAAGAAATGTTTGTCCTGATCAAAGCACTCAACTCTCAGTGCAAAGGGTGTGGGGTACCAAGGGCACATGCAAGTTCATAATTATATAAGAAATGTTTGCCCTGATCAAAGCACTCCACTCTCTGAACCATCTTTGGTCCCTGGGACCTCTTCATATTGTTACAGACCATACCACAGTCAGGTGGTATATCAAAAAGCAAGGGGGAACCAGGTCAGGCTCCCTCTGCAGACTATCAGCACAATCTCACTCTACTGGCATCCTACATTCTCTCAGAAAAAAATTACATGGCAGACAAGCTGAGCAGGAACAGGGCAAGCTAAATCAGTTTTTTTCCAACATTTGATCTATCTGTGGGAAGTTCAGCAAATACACCCTTTTGCCTCCTCTTTTAACAATCAAATGGCTAGATGCTTTTCCAGGACTCAATGAAAGAAGGCCTGGGAGACAGATGCTTTTTCTTTTCTTTGGAGAGGAATGTTAATGTACGCTTTTCCATCCTTTCCACCAATATCCAGGAAACTTCTGAAGATTCTGAAAGAATCTCCCAAGATCACTATGGTGACTCCCTTCTGACCAAGGCCTCCGTGTTTCTCTCTTCTTTTGGAAATGGCAAGTGGCAACTACCTCAAGCTTCTTCACAGACTGGATCTACTTCACACAACAGGGGTGTTTAATGTACTCTAACAGCAATCATTTTCTGTTGACTGCCTGGATGATATGGTCTTAATTCTGTTTAGGCATCTGTTTATAGAGAACATGCAGCAGGTACTAATGGAGGTAAGAAAGCCGCTACTAGTAAATCATATATTGGCAAATAGAAAAAGTATTCCAGTCGGTGCCAACAGCACAACCAGCACCCAGTCAGGGTTAGCTGCTCTCTGCTTTTTCAACATTTGTGCCAGTCACTATACTACGGCCTTTCTTATTTCTCTATCAAGGTTCATTTATCGGCCATTTCAGCATATCTGCCCAAAGATCCTCTTCCTTCAAGGCAGCATCATGTCAAAAGTAAACCGGTAGGCCCTCCTTGGGATGTTAATTTTGTGTTAGAGAAGCTAACAGTTACTTCATTTGAACCAGCTAATCTGGCTGACTTGAGGCTCTTAACATGGAAACCAGTTTTAGTGATTGTGCTGATCTCTGCAAGGAAGGGCATCTGAGTTGCAGGCTCTTAAGGCATGCCACCCCTACCTCATTTTCTACAGGGTGAAGGTTTCTTTGAAAACAAATCCTTTTTATGCATAAAGTGGTATCCAAGTTTGCTTTAAGCTAAACTAGTCATCTCCCCATTTTCCTTACAGAACCTAAAAATAGGAAGAAGGGAGACTCCATAATGTGGATGTCTGCAGAAAACCCAGGTACTACCTTCACACAGCTAGATTTTTCAGATCAACTGTTTATTTCTTGTGAAGGTAAGAGGAAGGGACAACCTATGTCAAAGCAAACTATTCACAAATGGTTGTCTAAGGTTCATAGGTTGGTACTAGGCTATCGGCCCTAGGGCCTATGCAAGCCTAGCCATAACAATTCCCTGGATATTTCTTCCCACAATCTTTACTTCTCCAGGCCCCTGTCTAGCAGGGCGACTGACTTGATCCCCGGGGTGAATTTCCTATCTCCCATCCAATCATCAAGGTTCCTTTTGAAAAGGGTCAAAGAGGCGCTCTGCTTGATATGTATGGGCAGTCTATTCCAGGGTATGGGGAGTCTCTGGGTCAGGAACCTATCCTTCCAGCATGTTTTGTTCATTGAGATGACAAGGTTTAGATCCCTGGAGCATGTGGCTCTGAGGGATTGGGATTTCTTTAAGTGGAGCATGTCCAACAGCTCAGGGTTTGACATGGCCTTGTATGTTAAGCAGAGATCGTCTCTGAGTAGACAATATGCCACAGAGTATAGCTGGAGTTTTTTCAGACGGTCAGTATATGGCATCTGCTTTAGGACTGTGATTCTTTTAGTGAGGTATTTCTGTGGCCTTTCAAGCGGTTGCAGATGTTTTGTGAGGTACATACCAAACGGGGCATTATACTCTACAATGGGACTAATGAGGGATGAGTACAATGGGACAATGACCTCCTTTTTACTGGATGAAAAGCCCTTAGTGATGAGGTGTGCCACATAGAAGGATTTCCTGACTGTTGTGGCAATGTGGTTATTGAAAGTGAGACCACTGTCCACCTGTGTCCCTAAGTCTCTCATCACACTTTCGATGTTTAGTGTCCTGCCACCTATGTGGTAATTCATGGGTACATGTTTTTTTTCCAAAGGGGATAACTTTTAGTTATGTACTCACCATAACTTCAGATGTTTGGGATCCATCGATGGTTGAGCCGATCCCCTCGGCTCACTGGCACGCTTTATGCCAAAGAGCTAAGTCTCTTATTGGCTGAGCTTACTATATCCCAGGATGCACCAGCTCAAAACCGCTCTATCTCTTCTGATCAAGGCAGGGGAGGAAGGGTGGGGGGTGGGGATGTAGGGCGAATGCGGATGGACAACAAACATCTGAAGTTATGGTACATAACTAAAAGATGTTATGTGATCCTATCTCCCTACATTCTGAAATGATGACAGCGTCCCTAGCACCTGAATCCTGGAAAACTGAGTAACTGAGTAGGAACCAGACAGAAGTAAAGCCTTTAGATGCCATTATCATGAAGTTGGGAAATGAAAGTGTGCGTGGGGTTGCACCAGTCGCAACACTCCTCCCAAAAAATAGCGAGCTTGATGAAAAAAAATAGAAGTAAGCATATAGCTCTGGTGAATGGATTGTAGCTTTTGTGATGTTTGGCCCAATTTATTATCCTGACTTACAGTTGCTGGGTCCTGTCTAAATAGAAGCGTAATTGCCTGTGAACATCCAATTTATGGAGAGTATTATTATCTCATTAGAGAATTTTGAAAGAAAACTGGTAGTTCTAGAGATTGTTGAAGACAGAAGAGACTCTTCTTGCTGAAGTAAGCCACTAAGAATGCCGTTTTCCATGACAGATATTTTAATTAAGTAGCAGCGGGTTCAAAAGGGGAGATAAACAGACTCGCCGACCTTTAATGAATGTTTTGCATAGCCTGCTGCTCATGCTAAGCCCCCTTGAGTTGCCCAGATAGCAAACCTCTTCCACTTACTGAGGTGTGCTGACTGGGGGTGTGGAGGAGCCAAGCTGTCAATTGAGATTGAAGGGACTGATGCCAATGTCCCGACTGATGTGGACCAAATCCGGGATCAGGTCTAAGGTCCACGGATCGCCACCACATGCTTTTTTCAGTGAAACCATATCTCTGAAGGCCAGTAGTATGGGGGCAACAGAATCATTGAAGACCTTATTGACTAAAACATCCATGGCGGGTCCGCCAATACATTTGACTTTCCGGGATGATGTGCAAGCGCTAAAAAGCGGTTTTGCTACAGCCCATTCCACTCTCTCTGCCTCTGCAAAAGGGAATCGATCTGGTCCCTCCTTGTTTGTTCAGGACCAAACCACCGACATGTTGTTGAGGAAGGAACTTGTCATCATTCCAATCGCTGATGTGGGAGAAGAGCAGACAATGCCCCCACCCTATCTGGGAGGCATCTGTCGCCAGGGGTAACCGCTGAGGGGAGAACAAGCCACCAGCGCGAGGTCTTTTTGCATATTTCGTAATCATGATGTGATGATTGAGGGGAAGGTCCATTGAGTTGGATAAGAGCCACCAGAGAATCCTCATGTAACCTTGCTAGAGGGAACTAAAGTACCCGTGGCAAGATCAGAGCTTGAACTTGGCCCTAAGGAGGGGGATCCTTCGGCGGAAGAAAGACACGCATCAATCTTGAGTCTATCTCTGCTCTATAAAACTTTTATGCTGAGAGGGCAGCAAGACAGACTTTGACCAATTGAATGTAATCCCAGGAAAACACCCCAGGAGGCGGTGGGATGCCTGGTGGTGGCAGTCAGGAGCAGTCCGTCGAGATAGGGAAACCTTTGGAATCAAGGCTCCTCAGGTGAGCGGATAGGTTCAGTCTGCTGAGATCCAATATGTCTTTTGGCACTAAAGGTCTGTGGGGACCGGTTGGATGACTCCTTTTGTAGCAGCTTTGGAAGCTTCCGGGCTGTATTTCCCTTTGACTGGGTGGTGGGTCCGGGATTCTTTTGGACGGGGTGAGTATTTGAATGGGATGGTGTAACCTCAGCAATTATCGAAGCACCCATCTGTCCTGAAGACCTCAAGGGTTCCAGAATTATCGCGTCTCCAGAGGGCCTCTGCCGCCTCTGGAACGGCGTCTCTGAAAAAAATTCGCGCTCTCTGCTCTGGACGGGAATCTTCCTGCTGTTGGGAGAAAAACTTTGATTTTTTTTCCCGAATTTTCCCCCCTCCTTTGGCCTTGGGTGGAATAAGATAACGTTTTCGTTTTCCTCTTGCTCACGGTCCAAACAATGAGGACCCATCAAAGGGAAGGAAGACTTGAGCTGCGCTCTACCGCCCCTCGCCCGCATAGGATATGAGCCTCATGGGCGAAGTTAGCAATTGGCGTCAGGATAGCCAACTGAGAGCTAACGGACTGGGCTAGCTACCCGAGAGGGAGTCTGACAACTCCTTGACCAGATCCCTCTGAAGCCTAGTAAAATGTGCCAAATAATTCAGAGACCTTAAGGTAAAGTCAGGGTGCCCCTGCACCTATCCATACTCCTAGACTCCTTATTAGGAGGATGGATGGGCGTGAAGCCCTCGCCACGTCCTGCTGTGTAGCAGATGCCACCACCATGGCATCTACAGCCACGCCTTTAAGGACGCTCCTTCTGGGGGCAGATAAGAATTTGTTTGACTGGTTCCACAGTATCCGTTTCTTCGCCCTTCGACAAACTAAATCCAGAAGCTATCGGGGAGGCGGAGACACCCAGGAGGCTGAGCCCCAAAGGCCTTGAGGAGCACTGATCGGTCTGCAGAGGGGGTTTGGACATCCAGCCGCCTCGTTGTTTGAGGATTTCTAAGATGTCTGCAAAGGAGACATCATCACCCTCTGCATCATCCATATCCGATCTCTTCCTTGGGGTTCCTCTGGAGATGACTCCGAAAAACCCTCAGGAACTGGGGTAACCTCAGGCCTCGGGGCTCCGCTGGCCACAGACAGGGGAACTACCAAAGACCCAGTCTCCGCAGGGACAGGAAGGTGCTGGTAAAACCGGAGAGATGGCAAGAGGATTTGGCCAAGGCACTCCTCATGGCTCTGAGCCGCGGACCTCCAGAATCCTGGGAGTCTCCGGGCCATGATAGTAGCGGAAGTCAAGCACCGAGAGGAGGCTAGCATCGGTCCCGAAACATCACCCTCGGGTCCAGCGAGGCCGGGTTGGAGTAAGGGTCGGAGCCGACCCTGAGATCTCCCACCTGCTCGACGGAGCCGAAGCAGTCGGAGGAGGAATAGCAATGGGATGGGTCATGGCCATCGGCTCCGAAGCCAACTGGGTCGGCCCGAACAAATTTTTGGAAGACTGGGGACTGGAAAAGTCTTTGGAGCACCCTGTCTATATCAGAATCCGACATTCTCAAGACCGAGAGGAAACAGAGCGGGTTCGAGAAGACCTCTCCCTCGGCCCCAAGGGACTAGGGGACCGGCTCGAGGCGACTCGATGAGAATCGGCGCCGAGGACACACACCAGATTCCATCGGTGCCGAGGTGCGCCCGAGGAGGAAGTGTCTGAGGGTGACCCTTGTCGGCTCCAAGAGCAGTGGAGCCGACGGTGACCCCGCCTCGATGCCCCAGCCATCGGCTCGAAGCCAGTCGAGGCAGACTCCCGACCTCGCCCAAGTCTTTCGAAGGAGAGGCCTGCCTAGGTCTCTTGGCAGTCGGATCCGACGGACTGGTCGGAGCCAAGCCCTTTCTTTTGGCAGGAGTCGGAGGAAGACAAAGCTTCTTCAAAAGAGGGTTTAATCAACCCTTTAAGAATTAATTTATTTTCCTCTCCTGGAGGACCCTAGAGGAAAAAGCGTGACATACGCTGCATGACTCCTGCAAGTGCTTAGCCCCTAAACAATAAACACAAAGTAGATGGTCATCAGTAACAGACATCTTAAAAGCACATTTAGTACATTTTTAAAGCCGAAGGCCTAGGGGCTTGAGACATAATGTTAACAATTCCTGACAGGAAATTTAACCACTGTAGAATCGCTAGACAAAAAACAAGGCTTACAGAAACTGTGTAAACACAACCTTAGGTGTAATAACAACTTTAACACAGTAAAAGTTCAGTTATAGAGTTTGACCGAAAAGGCCCTGGATTGAACAAAACAAACTCTACCCAATCACACACAATAAAGTCCAGTACTCAATCGAACACAATTAGCAATAGCAATACTTTTGTGAAATACAAGCACAAAAACTGACAGAAAAAGTAGTTAATAAAAGCTACTCAGCCCAGCCAGCTCGAGACCACGTCCTTGCAGTTACGAGATCTGGGGACTGTGGGTGGTGCATCCTGGGATATAGTAAGCTCAGCCAATAAGAGACTTCGCTCTTTGGCATAAGCGTGCCGAGTCGGAGCCGAGGGATCGGCTCCGAACCCATCATTCAGAATGTAGGCGAGATAGGATCACATAACATCTATACATTTCTTGGCATTAAGCTTGAGCCCATGGCTCTGGCATCAGGCATCTGTTTCTGTAAGGCCCTTTTGTAGAATATCCACATCATTTGGGGATTCAATAACGGCTCCCAGTTTGCAGTCATCTGCAAACTTTGTTAGCCAGAGTCCCTTAGTGTTGGCCTGTACTTCAGAGAAGTAGATGCCAACCAAGAGTGGTCCCAGGACTGAACCCTGAGGTACTCCACTTGACACTTGTCTGGAGCTGGATTTGGAGTCGGCTACTTTTACTGTCTGGGTTCTGTCAGTAAGCCAGTTAGCAACCCATTGAGTGACGTAGGGATTTATTCCCAGCTTAGTAAGTTTATCTATGATTCCAGAGTGGGGGATGGTGTCAAAGGCCTTGGCGAGGTCCAGATAGGCTGTGTGGACTGCCTTACCCTCGTCCACAGCTCTGGAGACTGATTCGAAGAAGTCAATCAGATTCAGGAGACAAGATCGGCCCTTCACAAACCCTAACTGGGTGGGGTCTAGTGTTTGAAGGTTGTCAATGTCTTTGTTTATAAGTTCCATGATAATGCGTTCCATGCCCTTGCATATCAGGCTTGTCAGACTGATGTGACAGTAGTTCCCGGGATGCAAGGTGGATCCTCCCTTGTGCAGCGGGATAACTGTAGCTGTGCATCACTCAGTGGGCACGAAGCCTAAGGTGAGGCTATGATTAAACATGACACTTGGGTGAGGTGCCAGTTCATTTTGTAGTTCATGTAGTACACAGCCTGGGATGTCATCTGGTCCCATGGATGCTGTATTCTTAGCTTTGGAGAGTGTGGTTTCTACCTGTGTGGCCGTGATTATCGGAATTTGGCAATCTTTTGGTATTGAGATGGGCCCTTTAGGGAGTGAGAGTGGGGTGAAGTTGGCACTAAATCGATCTGCCAGGATATTGGCAATATCCTTGGGATCGGTATATTTAATGCCATTCTGTTGTAACTCAAAGCAGATCTGAGCATTGCCATTTAGACTCTTGACATAACTATAGAATGCCTTGTGGTTGTCTTTGGAATATTTGGCAATTTTATTTTCATAACTAGCTTAAGAGGATTTTATGAGGGATCTCAGCTTCTTACTGAGGCTGGTGAGGGAGTTTTTTGCATCCTGGGATTTTCCTCTTTTTTGCAACAGTTTCTTCCTTCTGTTGTATAGTTTGTTTATAGCAGGGGACCACCAGATTGGCTTCCTTTTTTTGGAGAAGAGCATCTTGGTTCTATTTGGGATGGCACGATTCATGCACGAGTGGATGTGCTCGTACAGTGTCTTAGTGTAGGATTCTGCAGTCGAACTTCCAGATCCCGTCTGCGTGGGTGTTGTGAAATTTGTCACTTCTGACTTCAGTAGCTTGAAGTTGGCTTTGGAGAAGTTTTTTAAGGAGGTTTCCTTACTGGGGGGTGGGGGTGGGATGTGGATGTCAAGGGTGATTTGCTTATAGTCAGACATGACCAATGAGGGGGTGACCACTGGTGTGGAGCATCTATCTCCCATGTTGGTAATGACCAGGTCTAGGATACTGGAGCCCCTGGTGGGACAATGGATTAGTTGATCCAGGGCATTGGAATTTATGAATTCCAAGAACTGTTGGGAAAAGGAGTTGGTACCTGAGTAGTTTTCCCAATTAATGGCAGGGTAGTTGAAATCACCGAGTATTAGGGTGTTTGGTTGTACCTTAATATTTTCCAGTATGTTTAGAAAGGTGTAGTGAGAATCTTGGGGCATGGTTGGGGATCTGTAGTAAGCTACAATTTGGATTGCAGACTTACCTAGTGTTAGTTGCACCTGGAGAATTTCAGATGCATTGTGTTGGGCAACTAGCCTGGAGGTGTGAATATCCTTGGTGAATATGGACACTCCTCCACCTTTAGTGTTTTGGTCCTGGTTTTGTGGCCGAAAAGTGTGGTAAGAATTGTAGCCTGGTATTGCAGGGGTGCTCTCTTTGGAGCCTTGAACCAGGTCTCAGTTACTGCACAGATATTGATGTTCTCCATTTTTAGGAGTGCCTCGAGAGAGTGCATTTTGAGGTTTAGACTTCTAGCATTGAGTAGCATTACCTTCAGATTTTGCCTGCTTCTATTTGTTACGGTGGTGGTTTTATCCTTTGAACCTTGCCTAAAAAAGGCACTATAAGGGTGGCAAGAGCTTTAGCCAGTAACCTGAATCCCAGGGGTGACAGGTGCAGACCATCTCTGGCAAAGCATCGTGGTTTGTCAATCATGCCTTCCTAGGCAGACAAATACTGGATCCCCTTTGAATGACACCAGAAGCTTAGCCAATTGTTGAAGTTAATCATTTTGTCCTTATACTATGGTATAATTCTTGGCGAAGGCAGGATGCTACTCAGGGCTAGGGTCATACCTGCCTGGGTCACATGATCCAAGAGCTCTTCCATATCTCTTTTCATGTAGTCCAGGGAGGTACGTCTCAAGTCATTCACTCCAGCATGGACAATGACAGTCATATTTGTACTTGTTGTGGAGTGACTTGAGTGCATGCATTATGTGGCGGATCCTAGCACCCGACAGGCAGCTGACTGTAATTTTCTCCTTGTTCAGTCTGGTGAGTGGGACATCAGTGTGACTGACTATAGAGTCACCTATGACTAAAGTGTTGGGTACATTGTCTTGCCTTAGGGGCTGTTGTTGGGTGGCACACTGGTGTTGTGAGCTATGTGTCACTTTGGTTGTGACTGGTGTTTGTCTGCATTTCGGCTTCGGAGGTCCTTGTTGCTTGGGCAGGTTAATGTTAAGGGCCTCCACATATGTGGGTTTAGTGTTGCTATGTGTGGGTGTTGATGGTGTGGGTTTTTGAAGGGCTATGAGTTGCTTGAGGTGTGATGCAGGTATTAACCTTCTCCTCTTGACTGTCTAGCACAATCTTGGCCAGAGAGAGCTTTGCTTCCAGTTTGGCTATGTAAGTGCATCTCTCGCAGGTTGTAGTGTTGGGTGGTAGGATGAGAGGATTGTCTGTGTACATGAGGCAGTTGCCGCATTGCCCCAGTATGCCCAGATTCACCAGGTGGACAGGAGAAATCAGCGGAAGCTGACCCTTGGACATGCCTGTTTAGGTGCTTTTATGTAAAGTTTAAGAGCTGTTTTCCCTTACCTTTGCAAGATACTTTGCAATTACAGGCTGTTTAGTGCCTATGATTAATTTCTCCTTATTGACAAGGAGAGCTGAGTGCTTTTATCTGTTTCAGGCTTCCTAGTGCTTTCCAGCAGGTTCTAGAGCAAGTGCTAGTCACAGCGGTTCAGATTTTAGTGCTATTACTGAGAAACCAGCTAGTTTTAAGGGAAAATTTGAAGAGCAGACTTTCTGGCACCTGGAATAGTTTAACCGTAGCCTCGCAGTGTTGCACAATGTGAAAAATATGCAAACACACGCGTTTTAAGTCAGAAAGTTGAAAGGGATAGTAATCAGCCCAAAAGGCTAATAAAATTAAAATTTCAGAGCTGGGAACCACTCCTCTAGCATTAGATAGGTAGTACAATGCTCACCAGTCCCACTGGTAGGCAGTAGGACTTCCCTCTACCAATGCAAGGTCTGGATAGCTCTGAGAACAGAAAATAAAGTCCTCAGACAAGCAAAGCTTGGGATATGTACTGGCTAGAAAAGGTGGGAAACGAGCAAACAAGATAGTATTTTTTTTTGTTGAAACAGGCTAAACAATGCAATAATACAGTAAATAAACACAGAAAAGGCTAACACACTTGAGTGTGTAGTCCTAGACAGTAAATGCAATTAAAACTCTACAAAATTAGCAATTTAAAACTTTTTTAAATGAAGCAAGGCAAGTGCACAACTGAAAAATGATTTAAGAGGAAGTAACACAGCAGAATAAGTAGCTAGTCTACATATACAGAGAAGTCTATATATACAGAAAAGCAGCTAAAACACACAAACACTTTGGATGCAGTGTAACATAGAGCACTTGAGTTGTAGCAATATTAAGGCAATTACAGTTATAATAAATGCTCTGAAATATACTCTATATTTCCAAAATGTTTGAGAAGCACAGTCAGGAGACAAGGAGATTCAGGCAAAAAAAAAATTTTTTTTTTTTGAAAGGGAAAAAGGAGAAACAGAAGGCCTTATCAAATGTTCTCTCTGTATTAGGTAGAACGAGCTAATGACACTAGACTGGGAGGAGTGTCCCAGATCAGATTTACAGTAGGGACGGGAAACTGCAAAGCCACCAAGTATAACAGCAACACACCAACAGGGAGGCAGGGTGGGGACAATACTAAAGCATTAGCCTACAGACAGTAAACACTAGAGAAAGCCACAAAATGAAAGTTTTTATACAGACAAAGATTTGTAAAGATACAGAATGCTTTTAACTGCAAACAAATAAAATAAAAGTGCTATATATAAATTGTTAGAAACAATAATCTGTATAAATAATAAAAAAACAGGATACTTACATATCTCAGTTAACAGTTGTAGTCAACACCTGTTATCCACTCTGCTCAGTGTGTATAGACAGAAACCCTATCAAAGTTAGGGCTTAAATACCAGAACAGCAGCTTTTGTTTTACAAAAGCACAAAAGAACCAGCCCCCACTAGCCAGCAGACAATTAACACAATCTAGCCAAGGTAAAGAAAGGCTTCAGCTAAAATAATAGCCTACAGACAGTAAGCACTAGAGAAAGCCACAAAATGAAAGTTTTATACAGATAAAGAGTTGTAAAGATACAGAATGCTTTTAACTGCAAACAAAATAAAAGTGCTATATATAAATTGTTAGAAACAATAATCTGTATAAATAATAAAAAAACAGGATACTTGTATATCTCAGCTAACAGTTGTAGTCAACACCTGTTATCCACTCTGCTCAGTGTGGCTATTATAGTTTGCTATAATCACTATAACAAATCTATACTACACAGCTGCAAGACCCTCTCTAAAAGGGTCTTGACTTCATCTACGCCTTTTTGGAAAGGGCTGGATTCTAGAAATATTCTAGAAGCTACTCTGCGACTTGCTCCTCTGTACATACTTTTACAAAGCAATTTCAGCTTAATTCATTCTGCTAAGACCAATATCCAGGGGTTCCTGGACTCCTCTTCCTCCTCCTCTCAGATGCAGGTAACTACGGTAATCTACCCATAGACATAATGCTACTGCAGCAGTGATCATTATTAAGAACAAAGAATGGTTGTGTAAGTTAAACTTACTACAGCAGTACATGTTTGAATGATCGCTGCTGTAGGTTGCTGCCTCCTTCCATCGCCCTTGTTTTTTGGTCGGTATTTTATGCCAGGGTGTTGACATTTATTTTTTTTGTTCTTTCTAGCACTGACCTTTCAGAGCTCAGCCTCCCTTTCACTACTGTTTGGAAAGCTCTGAAGGGATTTGTACCCAAACTTGGTTTTAGTCAGTTCAGCTTGAGTTGCCTGACAGTTTGGATGTGTGGTAGGTGCCCTGAAATTTTGGAAGCTGACTGGCCTTTATATCCTTGGCAGGATGTAACCCATATAGCTGAGGCTAGGATACTGCAGCAGTGATCATTCATCTACTGTTATGGTAAATTCAACTTGCACAACTGTAGTTTACAAAAACAAACGATATAGCCTGCTACTTGTCAAGCAATGGACAATACTGCTGTGCCAAATGCAGGACTGAAAAACATGCCAAAAAGTGAAACATTTCAGTAGCTATTACAAACCTCATTAACGATATAATCCAGTAGTTCAAATATGGCCATGGCTGGCACTCCAGGACCTGCACAATAATACACAGAGATGCAGTTAAGGTTGTCAGCTTGAACATTTTTGATTATATTATGTAGCCATACTATTACAAACACTAAAGAATACACATCCATACTACTTAAATCGTCACTCCATAAAATGGAAAATGCATCAGCTCGGTTAGGAAATAAACAGTTTAAGTCTCAATGAATACGTTGATCTATAAGCAAAGCATCCATCATATATACTACAGCCAGGTTTGTCTTTTCTACCACAGTACAGAAAATTTTATGGAAGATCTCCTTCTCAGGACGTGCAAATACTAGGTGGCAATGCATGCCATGTCACCTCAACTACTGAAGGGCCTGTAATCTCAAAGCCAGACAAGTTCTTTCTACCAGCCACAAGCATGCACTGTCCTACAAATCATGAAATAACAATGACAATAAACCACTTGCCAGTCAATAAGCACTTAACTGTACTTATAGTTTCCATTTCTGTGCAGAGACTTTTGACAGGAATTCATGGAACTAAGACATCCTGTTTAGCATCTACTTTTCTAAAGTAAAAGCCAATACCTAAGGTCTCTATCTGACTAAGTCTGCAGATGACTGCAAGCTGGCTTGCAGTGACTGAATACTTAAATGACTTAGCCATGCTAAAGGAAGGTTTGTCCCACACAAATTATCTGTACCAAAATTATGGACTGAAACTAAATACCAAAAAGTACAGTTTTGTACCTTTATTAGTTGCCAAGTGGTAAAAATCCAAAGACAGTTGGTACAAAGCAGCAAAATCAGACCAAATGGTAAAATCCAAAGTCAGTAGGTACAGAACAGCAAAATCAGACAAGCGCTTTCGCTTGGAGAATGCTTTTCAAGTCAAAAACAGTTGCCTGCAGTGAGGCAACTGTTTAAATGAGGATGTTAATTAGTCACATGTTTGGTTAGAGCTGAGTTGCATTAAGAAACAATTGAGACTGTTTTGAGCAAAAGAACAGCCAAATAATAAAATGAAACATTAAAATGTGCATAGGTTAAATTGACATTGCATTGTTTATACATGACTGGTAAACCAAGTGAGTGTTATGATGAAATTAAAAACTTTGCTTGTCAAGCAAAGTTTTTAATTTCATCATAACACTCACTTGGTTTACCAGTCATGTATAAACAATGCAATGTCAATTTAACCTATGCACATTTTAATGTTTCATTTTATTTGGCTGTTCTTTGCTCAAAACAGTCTCAGTTTCTTAATGCAACTCAGCTCTAACCAAACATGACTAATTAACATCTCATTTAAACAGTTGCCTCACTGCAGGCAACTGTTTTGACTTGAAAAGCTTATCTCCAAGCGAAGCTGTCTGATTTTGCTGTTCTGTACCTACTGACTTTGGATTTTACCATTTGGTCTGATTTTGCTGCTTTGTACCAACTGTCTTTGGATTTTTACCACTTGGCAACTAATAAAGGACTTACCTTTTTTACGAACTATTGTCTTCACTTTGCGGTTCTGGAACCACTCTTCTTGGTGTTATCAGTTTTGCTCTTATTTTTCTTCAACAGTTTTGTACCTACCATAAATGTAGATGTCCGATAGGTATGCATCTGCAGTCATCACATATGGGTTGTCCTGCCTCAGGCAGCCCTTCGGTCGGCCGGATTCCATAGTCTGGGTCCGGCGTCTGCTGATGTCGCCCCTTCCCCGACGTCAGAGCGCCTGGGGTATAAAAGCGTCAGCCGATGCCATCTTCCTCAGTTTTTCTTGCCCCAGATGCCAGGTGCCCTCTAAGGAAGGCTAAATTTGGAGAAATGCAATAAATTCCAAACATGCACAAAAATATATACATATATAAAAACAAATACACCATAATAGATAACCCCAGCTAGCTATGAGAGGGGAATGTACCCAAGAAATACCACAGAGGGGAAGGAGGGAGAGTAACCCTGACTGGAGATGCATACCTATCGGACATCTACATTTATGGTAGGTACAAAACTGCACTATGTCCTTCAAGGATGCATCTGCAGTCATCACATATGGGTAGAATACCATAGCCAATCTGGGGGTGGAGGATCTATGTAAAGGATGGTGTAGCTAAAATGCCCTGCAGGACTGCCGTAGCAAAGCCTGCTCTGGATCTGGAATATAAAGGTAAGTTGTAATGCTTGGAAAATGTATGCACGGAGCTCCATGTAGCAGCTTCTAAAATGTCCTTGGTAGCCACCCCTCTTAAGAAGGCTGTGGAGGTGGCTGTGGCTCTGGTCGAATGAGGTCTAATGTTAGCTGGCACAGTTTTTCCATGAAAGGAGTAACAGAAACGAATGCAATTCCCTATCCATTTTGAAATTGTCTGTTTTGAAATTGCTTTTCCTTGTGCACCAGCAGCATATGCTACAAACAACTGGTCAGTTTTTCTGTAATTTTTTGTTCTGTCCAAGTAGTAGCGCAACTGTCTGTGTATATCCAGGGTGTGCAAAAGCTTTTCCCCTTTGTTTTTTGGATTTGGAAAGAAGGTAGGCAGGTGAATAGCTTGGTTTAATGAGACCCTAGATACCACCTTTGGCATAAATGAAGGATTGGTTCTCAATGAGACTGTCTTGATGAAAAATAAGAAATGGCTGTACTGCCATGAGGGCCTGTAACTCAGATACTCTTCTTGCTGAGGTTATGGCCAGAAGGAAGGCAGTCTTCCATGAGAGGAACTGTAGTTCTGCAGATGCTGCTGGTTCAAAGGGAGGCAGTGTTAGTTTTTCCAACATGAAGTTAAGGTCCCAAGTTGGCAGTGGTGGTTTCCTTGGAGGATTGATGTTTTTAATTCCTCTTAGAAACTGTCTTAGCAGAGGATGAGAGAAGACAGGAGGATCAGTGTTGTATTCTGCTGAAATTGCTGAAGCATGAATTTTAATGGAAGAGTAAGACAGGCCTTTGTGGAGCATTTCTGCTAAATATTCCAGGATATACGCCATGTTCATAACTGTTGCATCTAGGCCCTTTGAGGTGTTCCAGGTGTGAAATATTTTCCATTTTTGCTGAGTATGCCTTTCGTGTGGAAGGCCTGCGAGCTTCCATGATGATATCCTTCACTCTCTTGGATAGCTTTTCCTGGTGATGAGTCAAGGTATTTTCCAGGCAGCTAGCTGTAATGTTTTCAGGTTGGAATGCAGAGTTTTGTAATTGTGCTGTGTCAGTAGAAGTGGCCATTGCGGCAGAAGCCATGGTTTTGTCCGTGACATGCACTTTAGCAATGGGTACCAGTGCTGTCTTGTCCAGTCCGGAGCTATCAGAATCACTCTTGGCTGCTCTGTCCTGATCTTCAGTAAGACCTTGGTCATTAATGGAAGAGGTGGGAATGCATACACTGTTAGAGTTCTCCAGCTGAAAGAGAGGGCGTCCACTTTCCATGCTTGTGGGTGGTATGTCTTTGAGCAGAATTTCTCCAGCTGATGATTGTGTGGGGAGGCAAAGAGGTCTATGTCCGGTCTCCCCCATGATTGTGTTATCTGATGGAAGATGTCTGGGTGCAGCATCCATGATGTTCCTGCTTAAGTTGTCCGCCAGTATATTGTCCTTTCCTGGTACAAACTGGGATTGCAGCTGTATATTGAGTGTCAAGGAAAGCTCCCATAGATTCATCGCCAGTCTGCAAAGAGGGTAGGAATGGGTGCCTCCTTGCTTGTTTATGTACCGCATAACTGTAGTGTTGTCTGTCCTTATTAGCAGGTGGCCCTGATGTAGAAATAACTTGAAGGCCTCGATTGCATGCATCACTGCCAGCATTTCCTTTTGGTTTATGTGCATGCGTAGCTGTTTTTGTGACCATAGTCCTTGAATGCATCTTCCTTCCATGTGCGCTCCCCATCCGTGGTCTGAAGCGTCCATTGTAATGGTTTGGCTGGCTATTGGTTTGCTGAAGGGCAAACCCCTGTTTGACTGGCTTGCTTGAGCCCACCACAGAAATTCCCTTTGAAGGCATGGGATGAGTGGTATCAAAGTTTCCAAGCTGTGACTGTGCTGAGTCCATAAACTCCTTAGGTACCATTGTAGTTTCCTCATGTGTAGCCTTGCTTGAGGAATCAGAAGAATGCAAGAAGCCATGTAACCTAGGGCCTGCAGGATTTTCCTTGCAGTCAGCTGAGTTTGTTTTGACAGGTTTTTGAAGTAATCCGGTAGTTGGTTTTGTTTTTCTTCTGTGAGGAAAGCCATTTGGGTGGTTGTGTCTAGATCCGCACCCAGAAAGGTTATTCTTTGGGATGGTACAAGTCTTGACTTGTGAATGTTGACTGTATATCCCAAGGCCTGAAGAAGATAGATGGCATAATTCAAGTGTTTTACCAAAATTTGTTGGCTGTCCGCTTGTATAAGGCAGTCGTCCAGATACGGGTATATTTGCATCCCCTGAAGTCTGCAGTGTGCAATTACTGATGCCAGGCATTTCGTGAATACTCTGGGCGCAGTAGATAAGCCAAAGGGCAATGCTGAGAATTGATAATGCTCTGAACCTGCAAGAAATCTGAGGTGTCTTCTGCAGCTTTGTCTGATAGGGACATGCAGATATGCCTCCTTGAGGTTCAGAGTTACCAGCCAAGACCCCTTGCCCAGCATGGGAAGGAGTTGCTGTAGAGTCAGCATTTTGAATTTTGGTGCAATGAGATAAGTATTTAGTGCGGACAAGTCGAGAATAGGCCTCCATTGCTTTTCTTTTCTTGGAACAAGGAAGAGTCTGGAATAAAATCCTTGGCCTTGTTCTGCGAGAGGAACCTTTTCTATTGCTTTCATTTTCATTAAGTTGGAAATTTGCTTCAAAGCCTCTGCCCTTTGATTTGGTGGCAGGTCTGGCATGCCTTTTCTTTTCGGTAATGTGTGGAAATGGAACCTGTATCCTTTGTCTATTATTTGTAGTGTCCATTTGTCCCTTGTAATAATGTGCCAATTTTCTGAAAATAAGGAAAGCTTTCCGCCCAAAGGTGCTTCTAATTGAGCCCTGGTTGGCGGTGTCAAGGCAAAGTCATTGAGTCTGTCCTTGTGCAGCAGTTGTAGGCCCTGTACTACCTCTCTGGTTGGGATGCTGCCATTGACGTCCTCTGTAGGAGCCTCTAGCTTGCCCTCTACCTCTGGCACGCCTGTTCTTGCCTCTCTGAAATCTGTCTGTGTCTGGAAAGGACCAGTTCTTGGAAGGCCAATTTCTGCTGAATCTTGGTGGTTGGACCTGCATAAAATCTTTGACTGTTTGTACAGATTTTGCCTTTTCTTCAAATTTCTTTAAGACCTCCTGAGCAGTGGGGCCAAATAACTTTTGCTTTTCTAGTGGGGCATCCAAAAGCTTTGCTTTAACATGGTCTGGCAGAGACTGTTCCTTCAGCCAAGCATGCCTACGTATAAAGTACAGTTTTGTACCTACCATAAATGTAGATGTCCGATAGGTATGCATCTGCAGTCATAACATATGGGTTGTCCTGCCTCAGGCAGCCCTTCGGTCGGCCGGATTCCAAAGTCTGGGTCTGGCCTCGGCCGATGTCGCACTTTCCCCGACGTCAGAGCGTCTGGGGTATAAAAGCATCAGCCAACGCCATTTTTCTCAGTGTTTCTTGCCCCAGATGCCAGGTGCCCTCTAGGAAGGCCAAATTTGGAAGAATGCAATAAAATTCCAAACATTTTCCAAAAAATATATACATATATATACAAACAAATACACCATAATAGATCCCCCAGCTAGCTAATGTAGGGGTAAGTACCCTAGGAATACCATAGAGGGGAAGGAGGGAGGGTAACCCTGACTGCAGATGCATACCTATCGGACATCTACATTTATGGTAGGTACAAAACTGTACTATGTCCTTCAAGGATGCATCTGCAGTCATAACATATGGGTAGAATACCATAGCCAATCTGGGGGAGGAGGTACTAAGAAAAGGATGGTGTAGTTAAGATCCCCTGCAGGACTGCTGTAGCAAAACCCGCTCTGGATCTGGAGTATAAAAGTAAATTGTAATGTTTGGCAAATGTATGCACGGAGCTCCATGTAGCAGCTTCTAAAATGTCCTTGGTAGCCACCCCTCTTAGGAAGGCTGTAGTGGTGGTTGTGGCCCTCGTTGAATGAGGCCTGATGTTTGCAGGAACTGTCTTAACATGAAAGGAGTAACAAAATCGAATGCAATTTCCTATCCACTTTGAAATTGTCTGTTTGGAAATTGCTTTTCCTTGTACCCCAGCAGCATATGCTACAAGGAGTTGGTCAGTTTTTCTGAAACTTTTAGTTCTGTCCAAGTAGTAGCGTAGTTGTCTGTGTATATCCAGAGTGTGTAGAATTTTTTCCCCTCTGTTTTGTGGATTTGGGAAGAATGTAGGCAAGTGAATAGCTTGGTTCAGGGATACCCTAGATACCACCTTTGGCATAAAAGTAGGATTGGTTCTTAGTGAAACTCTGTCCTGATGGAAGATAAGAAATGGCTGTACTGCCATTAAAGCTTGTAACTCAGATACTCTTCTTGCTGAAGTTATGGCCAGAAGGAATGCAGTTTTCCAAGACAGAAACTGTAGATCCGCCGATGCTGCTGGTTCAAACGGAGGAAGTGTTAGTTTCTCCAGCACAAAGTTGAGATCCCAAGTAGGTAAAGGGGGTTTTCTTGGAGGATTGATGTTTTTGATCCCTCTCAGAAATTGCCTGAGGAGAGGGTGCGAGAAGATGGGTGGATCCACATTGTATTCTGCTGAAATTGCTGAGGCATGAATCTTAATGGAAGAATAGGACAGGCCGTTGTGGAACAATTCTGCTAAGTATTCCAGAATATGTGTCATACTCGCCACTGACACATCTAAGCCTTTTGTTGTGTTCCAAATGAGAAATCTTTTCCATTTTGCTGAGTATGTTTTCCTTGAGGAAGGCCGTCGAGCTTCCATAATAATGTCCCTTACTCTCTGTGATAAGTTATTGTGAGGGGGATTTATGGAATTTTCCAGGCAGTTAGTTGCAATGTTTTCAAGTTGGGATGCATGATCTTGAAGTTGTTCTGCGTCAGAAGAAGAGGCCATAAGGGGAGAGGCCATGGTTTCGCCTGTGACATGCTCCTCAATAGTGGGTACCAGTGCTGCCTTGGCCAGTCTAGAGCTATCAGAATCACTCTTGGCTGTTCTGCCCTGATCTTGAGTAAAACCTTGGACATTAATGGGAGAGGTGGGAAGGCATATACTTTTAGAGCTTTCCAGCTGAAAGAGAGGGAGTCCACCCTCCAAGCTTTTGGGTGATATGTCCTTGAGCAGAATGTCTTCAGTTGATGGTTGTGGGGGGAGGCGAACAGATCTATCTCCGGCTTTCCCCATGCTTTTGTTAAGAGTAGGAAGATTTCTGGGTGCAGCATCCATTCGTGTGCATCCATGGTAGTTCTGCTTATGCTGTCTGCCAGGACATTTTCTTTCCCTGGCACAAACTGGGACTGTAGTTGGATATTGAGTTTCAGGCACAGTTCCCATAGATTCATAGTCAGCCTGCATAGAGGGTAGGAATGTGTGCCTCCCTGCTTGTTTATGTACCACATGACTGTGGTGTTGTCTGTCCTTATTAACAGGTGACCTTGATGTAGGAAAGGTTTGAAGGCCTCGATTGCGTGTATCACTGCCAGCATTTCATTTTGGTTTATGTGCATGCACAGCTGTCCTTGAGACCATAGGCCTTGGATACATTTGCTCTCCATGGGTGCTCCCCATCCTCGGTCCGAAGCGTCCATGGTGATGGTTTGCTTTGTTCTTGGTTTGTTGAAAGGCAACCCTCTGTTGGACTGGCAGGCATGAGCCCACCACAGGAATTCCTTTTGAAGGCAAGGAATAATTGGTATCAAAGCTTCTAAACTGTGACTGTGCTGAGACCATACACTCCTTAGGTACCATTGTAATTTTCTCATATGCAGCCTGGCCTGTGGAATCAGAATTATGCAGGATGCCATGTAACCCAGGGCCTGCAGGATTTTCCTTGCAGTTAGCTGAGTTTGTCTTGTCAGATTCATGAAGTAATCCGGAAGTTGTTTTTTGGTTTTCTTCTGTGAGAAAGGCCATTTGGGTGGTTGTGTCTAGATCTGCACCCAAAAAGGTTATCCCTTTGGGATGGAACAAGTCTTGATTTTTGGATGTTGACTGTGTATCCCAAGGCCTGTAGTAGGTGGATGGCATATGCCAAGTCCTTTATCAAATTTTCCTTGTTGTCCGCTTGTATAAGGCAGTCGTCCAGATATGGGTAGATTTGAATCCCCTGAAGTCTGCAGTGTGCAATTACTGATGCCAGGCATTTCGTGAATACTCTGGGCGCAGTAGATAAGCCAAAGGGCAATGCTGAGAATTGATAATGCTCTGATCCTGCAAGAAATCTGAGGTGTCTTCTGCAACTTGGTCGAATAGGGACATGCAGGTATGCCTCCTTGAGATCTAGAGCCACCAGCCAAGACTCCTTGCCCAGCATGGGAAGAAGTTGCTGTAGGGTCAGTATCTTGAATTTTGGCACAATAAGGAAAGTATTCAGTGCGGACAGGTCGAGAATAGGCCTCCATTGATTTTCTTTTCTTGGAACAAGGAATAATCTGGAGTAGAATCCTTGACCTTGTTCTGACAGAGGTACCTTTTCTATGGCTTTCATTTGAAGTAAGTTGTTGATCTGCTTTAAAACCTCTGCCCTCTGATTTGGTGGCAGGTTTGGCATTCCGTTTCTTTTTGGCAAAGTGTGGAAGTGGAACCTGTATCCTTTGTCTATTATTTGCAGTGTCCATGTGTCCCTTGTAATATAATGTCAGTTTTCTGAGAATAAAGAAAGCTTTCCGCCCAAGGGTGCTTCCAATTGAACCCTGGTAGGCGGAATCAAAGTGAAGTCATTGTGTCTGTCCTGGTGTAGTAGTTGTTGTTGCTGTTGCTGCACTACCTCTCTGGTTGGTAGGCTGCCACTGACGGCCTCTGTAGGAGCCCCTAGCTTGCCCTCTACCTCTGGGACGCCTGTTGCTGCCTCTCTGGGCTCTGTCCGAGTCTGGAAAGGACCAATTCTTAGTAGGCCAGTTTCTGCTGAATCTCGGTGGTTGTACTTGCAGAAAATCCTTAACTGTTTGCACAGATTTAGCCTTTTCTTCAAACTTCTTTAAGACCTCCTGAGCCGAGGAGCCAAATAATTTTTGTTTTTCCATTGGAGCATCCAGGAGTTTAGCTTTAACATGGTCTGGCAGGGATTGTTCCTCAGCCAGGCATGCCTACGAATAACTGCCCCAGTCATAGCTGACCTACATGAAGCCTCCAGTGCATCATAACCACACTTTAAGAAATGATTACTAACCTGCTGTGAGTTATGTACCAGGTCCTGAAGGGATTTACGGTCAAGGGGTTCAGAAGAAGAAAGTTTCTTATTCAGTTCATCTAACAAATACTCTTGGTACTGTATCATATGAAATTGACAATTTAATGCCCTGACAGAGTTTCAGAGGTATATACCTTCTTTCCCCATCTCTCTAAAGCTCTAGACTCCCTTTCAGAAGGTAGAGGATTTTTGGCAGTGGCAGCTGCAACCCCTTAAGGGCCCTGAGAAATAGTGTCTGGGTCTGCGGAATGGGCCTTATACAGATGAAAATGAGAATCCGGGACCCTGTAGTAACTATCAGGTTTGGCAGGTGCCGGGGGGAGAGTATCAGGGGCTGTACTAACATCATTGTACACATCATCAATACCATGCAAAACAGGAGGTATAGCTAAGGGCCTATGTTGAGGCAAATGCAAAAAGGTCCTTAATCTCTTTCTAGAATCAGAGAATTCTTGACCCTGCCATTGAAAATGCTCTCTCAGGGAATGCAGAGTCTCACCAAAAGAAAACTCTTAAGGAGGGGAGGCCGAAGGAATAGATTCTTCAGCATCAGAATCCTCATAGGGTGAAAAAGCCTCCTCCTGGTGGTCTGTTAACTCAGATCCATCCGTGGACTCATCTGAAGAGTGTTGATCAGAGGACTCAGTCCTGGGCCTTTTGTCTGGTGGTGGGTGAGAGCCCCTGTCCGGGTGAGGCTGAGAACCTCTAATTAAAGAGATAAGATCCTTTGCAAGGCTGAGGATCTGAGAACTAGAAGAAGTAGGCCTCTGGGAGGTAGTTTTGGGAGGCAAAGCTTTAGTAAGTTTGGCAGCTTTAGCCCTGGAAAAAAGCCTTAATGGACATGGAAGCAGGGGGTCTGGCTGCCCCACGTGCAGGAGTAGATTTGTCCAAAGGTATGGTGTCGGACATTTCCTGGACACTGGTTTTGGTAGGTAGCTCAGTAGCCGACTCAGCCGGGGCCTCCAGGGCCGCGGTGGTCGGTTGAGTAGATTTGGTTAAAGGAAGCTCCGAGGACTCTGTTTTGGCCGAAACCGAGACACTTGCGGTAGGCTTAACCGTGGCTTCAGCCAAAACCGCAGGCCGCGAGTGTCGGTCCTTGTCCTTCCGTTTTTTTCACCAAATGCGAAGTCGGAGTCTCCGACGGCATCTTATATGCAAAATTAGCCCCAAAAAATTCCTCTGCAAACTCCGACCGACGTCTAAGAGTTCGTCGGTTGAAGAAAGCACAGGCTGAACAGGCCGAGACGTCGTGGTCTGGGCCTAAGCAAGGAAGGCAGTAAGAGTGGAAATCCTTATGAGGTATTTGTTTCCCACAAGTTAAACAATTATTTACTTTATCTGACATCGGCTGAGGCAAGAAAGAGTCCCCAACGGGGTACTTAGCTTTTTCGAAGTCTTCGGTAGTGAATTTCTTCTTATCACAGGATCTGACCGACCGGCACTTGCGAATTGCTTCTGCTTCGGGCACCGCGCGGCAAGAAAGACTGAGGAAAATGGCGTCGGCTGATGCTTTTATACCCCAGACGCTCTGACGTCGGGGAAAGTGCGACATCAGCCGAGGCCAGACCCAGACTTTGGAATCCAGCCGACCGAAGGGCTGCCTGAGGCAGGACAACCCATATGTTATGACTGCAGTTGCATCCTTGAAGGACATCTGCACCTGTCATAGCTGACCTACATGAAGCTTCCAATGCATCATAACCACACTGCAAAAAATGGTTGCTAACCTGTTGAGAGTTATGTACCAGATCCTGAAGTGATTTGCGATCTAGGGGTTCAGGTGAAGACAGCTTTTTATGCAATTCATCTAACAAATATTCTTGGTACTGTATCATATGAAATTGACAGTTTAAAGCTCTCATAGCAAGGATAGCAGAAGTATACACTTTTTTACCCCATCGCTCTAAGGCCCTGGACTCCCTTTCAGAGGGGAGAGGATTTTTTGTAGTGGCAGCTGTAACCCCTTTAGGGCCCTGGGAAATAGTTTCTGGATCTGCAGAGTGGGCCTTGTAAAGGAAAAGATGTGATTCCGGGACCCTGTAGTACCTATCAGGTTTGGCAGGAGCCGGAGGGAGAGTGTCAGGGGTTGTGCTAGATTCCGAGTACACATCATCAATGACATTCAAAACAGGGGGAATAGCCAAAGGTCTATGCTGAGGCAAATGTAAGAAGGTCCTTAATCTCTTCCTGGAATCAGAGAATTCCTGACCCTGCCATTGGAAATGCTCCCTCATAGTGTGCAAAGTTTCCCCAAAAGACAGTTCTTCAGGAGGGGAGGCCGAAGGGATAGATTCCTATGCATCTGAATCCTCATAGGCAGAAAAAGCCTCCTCCTGGTAGTCCGAGAGGGCAGAGCCAGCAGAGGCCTCATCTGAGGAGAGGGGATCAGAGGGCTCAACCCTGGGCCTTTTTGCTGTAGAAGGTTGAGAGCCCCTGTCCTGATGAGGCTGAGAGCCCCTAATTAATGAAATAAGGTCCTCTGCTCGACTAAGGATCTGAGAACCTGTAGTGGGTCCCTGAGGGATAACCCTGGGAGGCATAGATTTTGAGTGTTTAGCAGCTTTAGCCCTAGAGAATGCCTTAATAGACATGGATGCAGGAGGCCTGGCTGCACCACTTGCTGGTGTAGTTTTGTCTAAGGGAATGGTGTCGGAAGGTTCCTGGACACCAGATTCCAAAGGAGATTCAACAACCGAGACAGTAGTGGCCTCCGGGGCCGAGGTTGTCGGTTGTACGGTTTCGGTGGACGGTAGTACCAAGGACTCGGTTTCAGCCGAAACCGACACACTCGCGGTAGGCCTGGCCACGGTTTCAGCCGAAACCGCGGACCGTGGGTGTCGGTCCTTGTCCTTGCGTTTCTTCATTAAATGTGAAGTCGGGGTCTCCGACGACATTTTGTAAGCAAAACTAGCCCCAAAAAATTCCTCTGCAAACTCCGACCGACGTCTAAGAGTGCGTCGGTTGAAGGAAGCACAGGCGGAACAGGCCGAGACGTCATGGTCTGGGCCTAGGCAAGGTAGGCAGTAAGAGTGGAAATCCTTATGAGGTATTTGTTTCCCACAAGTTAAGCAATTATTAATTTTATCTGACATCGGCTGAGGCAAGAAAGAGTCCCCAACGGGGTACTTAGCTTTTGAAGTCTTCGGTTTAGCTGAATTACAGGAGCTGGCCGACCGGCACTTGCGAACTGCTTCTGCTTTGGGCACCATGCGGCAAGAAAGACTGAGGAAGATGGCGTCGGCTGACGCTTTTATAACCCAGGCGCTCTGACGTCGGGGAAGTGGCGACATCAACCGACGCCGGACCCAGACTTTAGAATCCGGCCGACCGAAGGGCTGCCTGAGGCTGGACAACCCATATGTGATGACTGCAGATGCATCCTTGAAGGACATCAATGCATTATTGTATCCCTTAGGAAGTCATCTACCCTGGGAACTACCATACTGAGCCCTAAGATCTGACCCAATTATTCGGGATTTGGGAACATATATGGACAGTAACCTACCTTTTTGACCAACCTGTGTCCACTGTTGTAAGAAAGTCCTTCTATACTGCACAGACTATAAACAAAAGGACTGTGTCTAGATCTGGGGATGTCATTGTCCCCTTTACGCAGCCCTCATTAGGGCAATTATTGAATATAATGCCCTCTTTGGCATGTATCTGTCCAGGGTATATGCAACAACTGGAATGCCTACAAGAGATACTTTACTAAAAGGATATAAGGCCTAAACAACATGTCCTGCATGAACTGATTCAAAGCCCTGTCACTATACTCAGTATCCTACAGACTGCCAAGAGGTGACCTGGCGGCATACAATGCACTCTCTGATACTGATGGATTTATTGCACATCAGGAAATCAAATGTCATCAGAAATGTCTAGGGATCTAAACCCCCTTCTGTAACATCAACAGAACAGCTTGGAAGAACAGGTACATCTCACCGAAGATACTGCTGCTCTGGAAAAGATTCCTGATACATGTAAAACAAAGTTCATCCCTGTCCATATTCAACTGCAACTCGGATCCTTGGATGGGAAACAGAAAATTTACCACAGGACTGACCTCTGTACAACTAATGAATAGAGGCAGCTCCTAAACGCTTTATCTCACGCAAGGGTTCCCTCAAATTATCTATGGTATGATCCCAGTTGTTCTCATTTGGGAAAATATGTAATTACTGACCATGAGATGGGTTAAAGCCAATATCCAACCAAATGTGATAGGCTAATTCAAGCACAAAAAGGGAAGTTAGCTAGGCTTAAAATGCCCCACAAGGGCAGCTAGCCTAATACTTACCTATGTACCTATAAATACAATATATAATTTGTTATGAACCACATAAGCTCTCAACATGATTTTGAAAGTTAACTAACTTGAGATAAAGGTACAAAAATGAAAGTTATGTCATTAACAATGTTAGATCCAGGTCTGATTTTTGCCTATTCAAATGTATGTGTTGTTGGATCTGACTGGATCTGACCTTGGTGCCGACTTCAAAGTTTCATTAAATCCAGAGCTCTGAATCCTCCCCCAACCATAATTCCCTAGGCACTATATTAGATGCTCACTTCACGTTTGCCCTCCAATTTCTGAGACATATAAAGACATGTTACCTAATAGGGCCTATCTTAAGAATGAACCCCTAATTTAGCTAGTCCCAAGTTGTTGTGCACAGACGGGGAATAACACCCACTCAATTATCTCAAAGCCATAGATGACAATTTGGAAGGACAACAAAAATCAGACAACATGGATCCAATGTAAATGCTAAGTAGATAACTTTTGTATCCAATATTGTCTATTTTCATCCATTTCAAACCTATGGGACAGAATGCCAAGATATCAAACTTGGTGCAATCAAGGAGAGACACTCCCTAGTGTGGTGGAACCAAATGAGTAACGTGATCTGGACTGAATGTCCAACTTATTGTGAGACATACAGGTGTGTAGGTGGCCATTGCACAAATGTCGTCAATAAATAAAAAAAGAAGTTATGTATTCACATAATGTCCCATCTGTGTTGTCCATTTTCCTTCTTCTTCAACAAATAGGGATTCAGATCCAATCCCTAGATCTGACTTGGACACTTTTTAAAGATTCTAGGATCCGACTTTCGAGCTCCTCCCTTTCCCATAATTCTCCTGACCACTACAATACCTCAAATTGAGTTTGCTGCCATTGTATGTATTACAATCATAAAATACGATAATGTTATGACAGAAATGTGACAGCGGACAGATTAGGAGCTCAAACAGGAACTATGGTTCTTAACAACAATTCTGTCAGGTCTCTCCCAAAGTCACATACAGAGGGGAAAGGGGGGGGGGGTTGAGGAAGAATGAAAATGAACAACACAGATGGAACGTTAATCTGAATACGTAAGTTCTTTATCTGATGTTGTCATTTACATTCGTTCCTCAATGAATGGGACAAACTCCCCAGCTATGGTAAACCATGGGTGGCCCTCATGGAACGCTATTCCAGAGAACCATGGAACCAAAGGCAGCTCTATTTCTTGAAATGATTTTCAATTCGTGATGTGCAATAAAGGTATAGGTATTAGACTATGTGGCAGCTGCACAAATATCATCACTAGAGGCTCTAGTACAGTAGTGTACAACATCTGGCCTTGGGGCCAAATCCGTCCTTCCACGCAAAGTACAGTTGTGTACACTTACCATAAATGTAGATGTTCGAGTGTATTCACTGTTGCAGTCATTACATTTGGGTAATATGCTGGCTGGTTGCCCTCAGTCGGCCTGAATTCCAAAGTTTTGGGTCCTGCGTCGGTTGCTGTCTTCTCTTCCATGACGTCAGGTCATCAGGGGTATAAAACATGCAGCTGACACCATTTTCTTTAGTTTTTCTTGCCCCCTGATGTCAGGTGCCCCCAAAAAGGTAACAAAATAATACATATGTATATGTATAAATGCATCAATATAAACTTTACCTTCATCTACAAGCAAATACACCACATAGGTTGTAGAAGACAGAGAAGGAAAGATAAACTTCAGAATGACAGGGGGATGGCAGGAGGGTAACCTGGACTGCAACAGTGAATACACTCGAACATCTACATTTATGGTAAGTGTACACAACTGTACTATGTTCTTCATGTTTCACTGTTGCAGTCATTACATTTGAGTAGAATCCCAAAGCTATCGTTGGGAGGCTGGAGCTAAACAGCATTATGTGCGGCTATAAGGCTCTGCAGAACTGCAGTGGCAAAGCCTGCCCTGGACTTAGAGTAGAGAGGCAAATGGTAATGCTTTGTAAAGGTGTGAACAGAACTCCAAGTAGCAGCCTCTAGAATGTCTTTGGTTGGTACTCCTCTGAGAAAGGCTGCTGAAGTAGAAGCAGCTCTGGTGGAATGGGACCTAATGCCCTTGGGCACAGGTTTACCACAGTGTAAGTAGCAGAAACGGATGCAGTGGCTTATCCGCTTTGAAACTGTCTGCTTTGAAATAGCCTTTCCTTCTGATCCTGCAGCATATGACACTAGTAATTGCTCAGTTTGTCTTGGAGCTTTAGTCCTGCTCAAGTAGAATCTTAGCTGTCTGTGTACGTCCAAGGAATGCAGAATTCTCTCCCCTTTGTTCTGGGGATTTTGATAAAAAGTTGGCAGATGAATTGTTTGGTTAAGAGCCACACTGGAAACGACCTTAGGCATGAAAGTAGGATTTGTCCTCAGAGACATCCTGTTTGGGTAAAATATGATAAAAGGCTCTACAGCCATGAGGGCCTGTAGCTCTGAAACTCTTCTTGCTTAAGTAATTGCTAGTAGCAGAGCTGTCTTCCATGATAAGAACTTTATATCAGCAGTAGCAGCTGGTTCAAATGGAGGCAGGGTGAGCTTTTCCAACACATAATTGAGGTCCCATGCAGGTATTGGTGATCTTCTAGGTGGCCTTAAATTTTTGGCTCCTCTAAGATACTGCTTTAGTAAAGGATGAGAAAAGACTGGTGGCTCTGTATTGTAATGAGCCGAAATGGCAGAGGCATGGGTTTTGATTGATGAGAAAGATAGGCCTCTGTCAAGCATCTCAGTTAAGTATTGTAATATCTGAGGAATATGTGGTTCTGCTGTATTAGTTCCTTGTGCTTGATTCTAAGCACAGAATCTCTTCCATTTGTCAGCATAAGATTTTCTAGTACTAGGCCTTCTGGCTTCCAAAATGACATCCATCACAGCTTTACTGAGAGGTGTCGTTTGTATGATTACAGGATTAGCCATGCTGCCAGGTTCAGAGTCTGTAGTTGATTGTGCAGGATCTGATTGTTTTGCTGGGACAGTAGTTGTGGTTTTTGAGGCAAGGTCCAAGCTGGGTACTGAGACAAGTTCCTTAGGATTGGGTACCAGTATTGGCGGGGCCACTCTGGGGCAATTAATATCATCTTTGGCTTCTCTTGTCTGACTTTTAGGAGGACCTTGGGTAGAAGAGGCGGGGGAGGAAAGGCGTAAACTGATAGTTTTTTCCAACTGAAGGATAGGGCGTCCACGCTCCATGTTTGTCTGTGATAAGTCCTTGTGCAGAATGTTTTCAGTTGATAATTTTGAGGAGAGACAAAGGCTCCCCCATTTCTCGGTTATCACGCTGAAGACTTGTGGATTTAGTATCCACTCGTGAGGATCCATAAGGTTTCTGTTTAAATCGCCTGCCACAGTGTTTTGTTTTCTTAGCAGGAATTGAGCTTGAAGATGTATTTGGTAGGTCAAAGCTGTGTCCCACAGTGCCATGGCTAATCTGCAAAGGGGGGTATGAGTGTGTGCTCCCTTGCTTGTTTATATACCACATGACTGTGGTGTTGTCCGTCTTTACCAGTAGTTGTCCTGGATGAAGTAAGTCCTTGAAGGCTGTTAGGGCATTATAAACAGCCAGCATCTCTTTCTGGTTGATATGTAGATGCATTTGATTTGGTGCCCATATGCCCTGAATGCATCTTCCTGCCATGTGGGCCCCCCAGGCATAATCTGATGTGCCTGTTGTTAAGGTTTGGCTGGCAGGGGGTAGAGTGAAGGGCCGTCTCATGTTTTGGTGACAGGCCTTTACCCACCATAGAAACTCCTGTTGCAGGCAGGGAATGAGAGGAATCAGTGTCCAGACTGTGTGAATGTTGACTCCATAAATTTTTTAGGTACCACTGAAGTTTCATCATATGCAGTCTTGCATATGGAATTAGTAGGATGCAGGATGCCATGAAGCCCAGAGCCTGCAGAATTTGTCTTGCAGAAGACTGGGTTTTTGTTGCCATCAGTTTGAAGTAAGTAGTCAGTTGCCTTTGTTTGTCTGGCGGGAGGTAAGCCATCTGGGCAGCTGTATTCAAGCTTGCACCCAGGAATGTTATCTTTTAAGAGGGTACCAGCTGTGATTTCTTTTCGTTTATTGTGTACCCTAGGCATGTTAGAAGCCTTTTCACAAATGCCAGGTGTCATAGAAGAGTGTCCTTGTTCTCTGCTTGAATGAGACAGTCGTCCAAGTAAGGATATATTTGAATACGTCTTTGTCTGCAAAATGCAATTACTGGTGCCAGGCACTTTGTAAAGACCCTGGGCGCAGTAGATAAGCCAAAGGGAAGTGCAAAGAATTGGTAATGCATTAAGCCAGCCTTGAATATGAGGTATCTTCTGCACGACTGTCTTATTGGGACATGCAGGTATGCCTCTTTTAGGTCTCAAGTCACCAGCCAAGCATTCTTGCCCAGCATGGGCAGACGCTGCTGTAAAGTGAGCATTTTGAATTTTGGAATGTCCAGGTATGTGTTCAAAATCAATAAATCCAGTATTGGCTGCTAGGCCTTGTCCTTTCTGGGTACCAAGAACAGTCGAGTAAAAACCATGTCCTTTTTCCTGTTCTGGTACTGTCTGAATGGCCCCCATATCCATGAGGGACGTAACTTGCATCCATGAGGGACGTAACCTGTTTCTGTGCCTCTGCCCATTGATTTTTTGGCAGATCTGGCCAACCATTTGTCATTGGCAGAGTGAGGGAATGGAATCTGTATCCCTGTGATAGGATGTTTAGTACCCACTTGTCCTGGGTTATTAACTGCCAGTTTTGAGCAAAAAGTGCTATTTTTTTCCCCTATGGGTGCTGCCAAAAGATAAGTGCTTGGTGTAGGCAGAGGGAAGTCATTGGGGTTGCTTTCTGTAGGTTTGCGCTTTATCTCCCCCAGATTAGGAGGTGGATGCGCCCCATTGCTTTGACCTGTATGAGTCTTGAGCCTGGTACCTGGAACCCTTAAGGCATCTGGATTTACCACTTTGAGCTTGTCTGACACAGGAAAGGACCAATTTTTTGTAGGCCAGTGTCTACTGAATCTTGGTGGCTGCACTTGTAAGAAATCTTTAACAGTTTGCATAGACTTAGCTTTGTCTTCCATTTCCTTTAAAACCTCTTCTGCCTTAATACCAAACAGAGAATCATGCTGTAAAGGTGTATCTAGCAATTTAGCTTTAACATGATCAGGCAAATTTTGTTCCTTTAACCAGGCATGCCTCCTAATCACAGATCCAGTAACAGCGGCCCTGCAGGAGGCCTCTAAAGAATCAAAACCACATTGCAAAGTATGCTTTCCAACTTGTTCGATTGCATGCAATAATTCCTGCAATTCTTTATTTTCTGCACATTCTGAAATCAACATCATTTTCTGTTTCAGCAATCCCATAACATGTTGTTGGTACTTAAGCATATGAAACTGACAATTTAAGGCCCTGATTGCCAAGGTTGCAGATGTATAAACCTTTTTTCCCCATCTGTCCAGTGCCCTAGAATCTCTGTCAGAGGGGGTAGGGTTTTTTGCTGTTGAAGCCTTAACTCCCTTTGGACCCTGTGAAATAGTTTCAGGATCAGCAGCAGGGTTTCTAAATAAAAATGTATGTGAGTCTGTAATATCTGTCAGGCTTACTGGGAGCCGGAGGTAAGGAGTCAGGGGTCAAGCTCGACTCCGAAAACACATCATCTACAGTGTCTAAAACAGGGGGAATGGCTAAAGGCTTGTGCTGCAGGAGAAGAAGGAAATCCCTGAGCCTCTTTTTTGACTCTGAGAAGTTTTGACTCTCCCAGTGAAAATGCACACTCAAAGTATGCAAAGTTTCTCCAAATGAATAATCCTCAGGAGGAGATGCAGATGGAATAGACTCCTTAGCATCAGAATCCTCATAGGGAGGCATAGATAATTCCTGATCAGAAGAGGTATCAGAAGAAATAGAAACCTAATCTGAAGATTCATAATCAATGCCTTGCCTAGGCCTCTTATCTGGAGGGGGAAGGGAACCAACCCCTGATCAAGGTAATAAGGTCTTCAGCCATTTTGATAATCTGTTTTTTAGGCATAGAGGCCTGTGCACGGGGCTCATGCGCCATTTTTTTAGGTTTAGAAGTTGCTTTTGTCTTTGGTTTTGCAGCTGTCGTCGGTTTGATGTACAAATGTTGAGGTCTGAATACACCCACAGAAGCTGGTACCTGCTCAGCAGCTCCGGACCCATCCAAGGGAGATACATCCGTCGGTCCAATACCTTGAGTATCTTGCGGAATGCCGGACTCCACATGGGCATCGGTAGAGGCCTGTGACTTGAAGGTAGCGGGTATCAGGGGCTGCGAAGGCACCTGAGTACCAGCGAACCAGCGACTGGCTTAGGAGAAGCCTCGTCGTCGGTTTTGGATCTCGACTGACTTTCTCTGTCCTTTTCTTTGCATTTTTTTATGTACTCTGGTAGTCGGATTGCTATCAGACGACATTTCTGGGTAGTGAAATCGGTTTCCAAAATAATTTGATGCAAAAATATACCGACGCTTAATAGTGCGTTGGTTAAATCAAGCACAAAACCGACAGCCAGGCACGTTGTGATCAGGGCCTAGGCAAGGAATACAGTATAAATGGAAATCCTTATGAGGTATTTGCTTCCCACATGTTATTAACTTTTTCTGACATCGGTAAAAAGCAAGAAAAAAGTTTCCCCAACGGGGTACTTCGCTTTAGTGAAGACTTTGGTTCTGAAACTCAAACTCGAATATTTCAGTAGTCGGCCGACCGGCACTTGCAAAATGCTTCTGCTTCGGGCACTGTGCGGCAAAAAAGACTAAAGAAAATGGCGTTAGCTGCATGTTTTATACCCCTGACGACCTGATGTCATGGAAGAGAAGACAGCAACCAATGCAGGACCCAAGACTTTGGAATTCAGGCCGACTGAGGGCAACCTGCCAGCAGATTACCCAAATGTAATGACTGTAACAGTGAAACACGAAGAACATCTCCAGCCAGTCCCCAGAGAGTAACCAAAAAATTAAAAAAAAAGGTGAAAAAATACTATGCCTTACTCCAGTCTTGCAAACTTTCCAGCATGTGCTTACTTACCTAATTGACTGCAATTGTTGCGCACACCTCTAATTTTAGCCATGGAAGTAGCTATTCTTTCTTGTTTAAAACTTAGAGTTTGTAAACAGCAGTAACTTTCTGCAAGAGTTTGTAATAAGTCATGGCTGCAAGCCAGAATAAAGTTAAATGCAAAGTTACACAACAGCTACCAGCGAAGGTCAACTCAGTTCAAGAAAATAAAAAAATCAATCGCTAGTTGGAGTAACAGTATCACTTCCCCATAAAACCATGCTAGAGCACGGGCCATTGAAGCAAACTCTTTAATTGTACAAAACAAAGGTTAAGCGCTTTCATCTCCTCATAGTAGACTTCGTTAGAACACTAAGTCCATCACTAACCAAAGTTAAATAACAGTTTCCTCCCAATCACATCAAGCAACCAATTGATCTCATACATATTCATATAATTAATACATATTCATATTGTGGATACTTAAAGAGACATCCTAAGTAGGAATCAATTATAAAAAAACTCATGTAAGGTTTCCTTTAGAACTCTAAATAAAAGTTTAAAAAAATTTTAAAAACAATATAGTATACACAGTAATACAATATGTGCAAAATGTTAAAACAATAAATATATATGGCTCAGTTATAAAAACAATGTAAACTCAATATCCTATGTTTGAACTTCTAACAGAGGTTTTGTGGGTATACATTTGTTTATTCCTGGAGGAGAAGTGGCACTGAGTAAAATTTGCCATTTCACTTCCCTTTCCCCCAACTTTGTCTTCACATTACCTCCCGAATGATCCTAACTTCTAAAATTGCAAATTTAAACGTATTGCAAGTGACACTTGCTTCTAAATGCCTATATAAAGCATTGTTCAATTTTTTTTTCCTAATACAATACAGGTGGTCATATATTCGATTTCTCAAACGCCTGTCGGTCTTGCCTACACAGAAACTTGGACAGTTGGTACATGTGGCTAAACAGACCACATGTTGTGTCTGACAATTACCCTAAATTTAATCACTGTCCTGTTGATGTTACCTAATATAAGGGTTTTTTCTTCCATCACCACATGGCACTGGTTACAATGTCCACATTTACTAGTACTCCCCTTGTCCTTTGTTCCATTTCCTCTAGGGATAAAAGTTTTCAAATTTTCAAGTTAAATCCCGTCTTGTATACAAAATGGGGTTTATTCCCCAGTGATTTGTGGACACCATCACACCTCAGTATATTCCAATTTCTCAGTATATGTGAAATATCAAATACGGTGGTTTGGAAGACAGTGTTTGGAGTTCAGATACTAATTTTGCAGAATTTTAGCCACCAGAAAAAAACACGTTTCCTTTCCATGAAAAAAAATTGAGATCTACTTTAGCTGATGGTTCTAAGGGAGAAAGTACTAAGGTTTGCAAAACCATAGTGAGGTCCCAAGGTGGAGTATGGTCCTTTATTGCAGGTCTAAGTATGAAGGCAGCCTTAAGAACGGCCTTACATAATTCAGATGATGCTAAAGGAAAGCATTACCTCCGATATGACAGTTCAAGATGGCTGACAACTGAACCTTAACAGTGGAGAAACTTGCTCCGCCTTAAAAAACTGAGGCAAGGAAATATACAACAGCTGGAAATGGGGTGGTAAAGGGATCTAACTCTCTTCTCGGATGAGCCCAAAAGGAAAGCCTTTTCCTTTTACTTTTGTAAATTCTCCTAGTTGAAGATTCATGAGCAGAGACTAGGATCTTTCAAACTGGGGAGGAAAGCCTGCAAAGACTAACCATCATCAGAAGTGGAGAAACCATTGGGTCAACTTGAGGCCTACAATGTTCAGGTGAATCTGCACTGACAGGTGAGATAGGAGGGTCTGGACTGGGATCCAGCATCCAAGCAGGACGTACTAGGTAAGACCAAAGGAAGGGGAAACGCACCTGCTGAGGTCAGAAAGGAGCATTAAGGATTACTGTGCTCTTCACCAAAGTGCTTTCTGAAGAAAGTTGGGGATGACATGCAGGGGATGATAAGCATAAAGGAGTCCAGAGTGCCAAACATAGACTAGAGCATCTCACTGTGACTGTCCCCGAGGTGGAATAAAGGCAATGAACCTGTGGCATTTGTTCTTTAAAGAAGATGCAAATAGCTAGAAGCAAGGTTGACCCTATTTGTAGAAGATCTTATTCGCCACTAATTGGTTGAGAGACCACTCATGAGGCTGGTCCTGCTGAGGTTATCCACTAGAATGTTGGATTTCTCCAGAATGTGCATTACCACAAGAAAGCAGTAGGATGAGATCACCCACTGCCATACGCTCATTGCTTCTTGACAAACGGGGACAGGATTTTGTTCCCTCTGTTTGTTGATGTACCAAACTACTGACATGCTGTCTATTTGTTTTGTAATAGTCCATAGAGGGGGAAAATCTGAAAGGCCTGCAACGCTAGACGCACTGCTCTCGTCTCTAGAACAATGATATACAATTTGTTCTCTTGTGGGGACCACGTGCCTTGAGGAGTCTTTCCAAGTAATGTCCCCATCCCCCACCCCAAACGAGAGGTGCCCGTACTCAACGTGGAGTTGGTGGAAGGAAGGATAAATGGACGACCATAATCGATCTCCTTGGAGAAAATCTACAGAAGAAGAGACTTTCTGCAAGCCGGAGACAATTTACCGGATGTTTTTAAAAGATGATAAACATTCCTTACAATAGGGTTCCCCTGCCAAGGGCATCCAAACATCTGGCCAGTATACCAAAGCCTTTAGGTTATGAATGATACTCCATACAGCACACGTATGCTTCCCACGTACAACATAGAGCATAAAGGTAACAACCGGATGCACCATCCTCAGAAATGAGAGCACCAGTAGAAATGCCAGGATTGTAGAGGTATCAGGCACAACCAGAAGGGAAAAAATGGGGGGAGCAGGGAGAGAGTGAATACTGCAACAGTGAAGAGAAGGACATATACTGTTATGATAAGATTTTACACAATTGTACTATGTCCTTTCATTTTACTGTTGTAGTATTCCTTACAATATGGAGAGTGCAAAAGCTCATGAAGAAGAAGGGCCAGCAGAGCCCTCTAGGAACCCATGAAGGATGGCCCTAGCAAAACCAGTTCTAGCCCTGGATATCACATCCAACTTATAGTTCTTGGTACAAGTATGCACAGAAGTCCAGGTAGCTGCCTCAAGAACAAAGTGAGTATGTAAACCCTTGATAAAAGTAACACAAGTCATCGCAGCCTTAGTAGAATGTGCCTTAACCGAAGAAGGAAGGCTTCTGCCATGAAAAGAACAACAAAAAGAAATGGCTTTAGACATCCAAGAAGAAACAGTTTACTTGGAAACAGCCAATCCCAAAGATCTAGGATGAAGAAAACAAACACCTGATTAGATTTGCGAAAAGCTTTGGTCTTATCCAAGTGAAATCTGAGTTGTCTATGCACATCCAAACTCTGCAAAACCTTCTCACTAGCACAATGCAGAGAAGGGAAAAAAGTGGGCAAATGAATAGATTTGACCAAGGACAATTCACTCACCACTTTTGGCATAAAAGAAGGATTAGTACGAAGGGATACAATGTTCTTATGGAAAACTAAAGAAAGGGGAACAGCCATAAGGGCTTGAAGCTCAGACACCCATCTAGCAGAAGTAAGGGCCAACAAAAGAACAGTTTGCGAAGAACAATGCTTCAAGGATGCTGAAGCAGCAGGTTCAAAAGGAGCCCGAGTCAATTTCTCCAAAACAAAACTAAGGTCCCAGGAAGGAGGAACAGGCTTCCTAGGAGGTCTAATATGACGGATGACTTTAAGAAATTGTTTACCGTCTAGAGGCTAAAGGGTGTGCTAGAGGCAGACAAGCAGAAATAGCTAACAAGTGGGCCTTAACAGAAGAAAATGCCAACCCAACATTGAGCAGTTTACACAGATGAGAGAGAAATGAAAGTTATGTACTCACCATAACTATGAATCTGTGTTGTCCATTTTCATTTTTCCTCAATGAATGGGTCTCAGAGCTGACTCTGCTACTTTTCTCAAGATTCTAGGATCTGACTCGCAAGCTCCTCCCTTTACCCATAATGCTCCTGACCACTGCATTACCTCAGCTTGAGTTTGGTGCTACCACATTATCTTAGAAGTATAAAACATTATGTTAAGCAGACTCAAAGCATGCTATATCTTGCCCACGTGCTATCTAGAGTATACGACACAGTTTCTTTTAACATTAAAACATTAGTTTTGTGACCACTGGCTCTGCTCAAGTGTATCGCTCAGTTTTAGAATTGGTATATACTTCTATGCCATAAATGTAGCTAGATATCTCTAGCGTTTTGTAACTGCTGGCTCTGCTCATGGTAGCACTTAGTTTCAGAACTGTTATATGACTTTATGCCATCATTGTGACTAGATATTTCCTAAGTTTTACCAATAGTGTCTTTATACACTGGTTTGCTGTGCTTGCATAACAAACAGAACCTGCAATCTTCTGAAGATGTGCTTAGTTTTCCAGTGTGCTACTCACAGTGGCTTTATTCCAGCTGATTTCTGTGTTTGCATAGCGGCCAAATCCTGCATTTATCTGAAGAAATGTTAGTTTTCCTTAGCACTGTTTTAAAATGTAAATGTATGTCTTATTTGTTAATGTGTCTTCACTTGCTACAATTATTGATTTTCCCTGCTCTTTACCTTCTTCACTATTCCGGGTCTTCTCTCTCATCCCTGCTCCCCTCATCCTCCAGTATACCCTTCATCACTCTTTCTATCCTGAACTTCCCTCACCTCTTCTCTTAAACTGTCTAACTCTACTCTCTCTTTCGATACAGCCTTTCTCCTCAGGTGCCCTCTCTGATACTAAACTGCAAAGAAAGTTCTCCTGCCATCTCTGAAAGAATACCCTGAACTGCCTGTTTTGTTATACTGTCACATATCTGCCTTTTGGAAACTCGGTCAGCAACCCACTGTGTAGGTAGATTAAATAAACTTGGAACTGTGACTATGACAGTTGTCTCCCTGTAAACCTGACCTCCCGTGTGTGTGTGCTTGCAGCCTTCTGCAGCCATTTAACCTCCGCTCCCCTCCTGTAAAGCTCCCTGTTATCCCACAGGTATATTCCACTTTTTAGCAACCAGCTATTACCCCATTTCTGCCACTAGATGTCAGCATTCCCCAGAAAAAGTATTTAACTTATTCTACTTTCTTAATTACATCACAAGAGCTAGTATCCTAAATCTCCAGTTACCCAACCAGACACATTCTGTGCCTGCTATCTTGGCCCTTAGTTTTCCCCTTGCTCGACACTTACCCCAGTACAACAGGACCAGCCTTTTTCCATAGCCTCTCTCACTGATGGTTGCAGGATTTTCCTCTTCTTGGCTTTACCCGCTCTGTTCGCCCTACGGGCTTCACTCCGCTCCCCTACCCTGCCCTCAATTCCCACCTGCCCCCAACTACTCATACATTTATTCCATCCAGTAGTCTCCTCCCTTCATCCTCCACTCCTCTCACTATCCTCCTCTCTCTACCCCTCCTCTTCTTACCCTCACCCCATAATTAATGGTCACTCCCCTTATAGTATACACTATACTCCACACCCCCTTCCTCAGTCTGTCTCTTATACCTAACCTACATTATACCTCACTCTCTACTTTATCTTATAAACCTATACCATCTCATTACGCATTCAGCACTACTACAAACCCTTCGTATCCCCTCTATCACCTTGTTAATTCTAATTCTACTATACCATACTACCTCCTATTCCTCCACTCCTCTTCCCCCTTCTTTCCTGTCCCACTGCACCTCTCCCAGCCCCCATCTCACCCTCACAATACCTCATTTCCATACCATATCATCCTCATTAGTACAACCCAACCATCTCTACTACTTCAAACCAAAGTTCTTACCCACCTTAACAAAATACAACTTCCCTAAACCTCTGTCATATCATCCCCAACACTCAAAAGGAAAACTAAATCACCTACTACATTCTTTCTTCATCCACCTATTTCTAGCAGGTGACATACACCCAAACCCTGGACCTAGTACTACTAACAACCCCATCCCCTCCAAAAACAACCAAAACCACCTGCCTCAAAAGCCTGAAATGAGTTACTCTCAATGCCCAGAGTCTACGAAATAAAGCAACTATCTTCCATCCCTAGCTTAACCAGAACCAACCTGACATTACAGCCATCTCTGAGACTTGGTTAAAACCATACATCTCTGACTCAGAAATTCTACCCCCTGGTTTCCAAGCCCTTACATATGACCGCTCGAATATAAAAGGTGGAGGGGTAGCCTTGATATTCTCTAATATACTCCCCATTATTTCATACCCAAATCCCATTCCTCAGTTTAACACAGAACTTGTAATAGGTGTGCTACAAATGAATAATCATAAAAATATCTACATTATATCCCTCTATTTTCCCCCAGGTAACAACACCACTACTTTAGAAGAAATCCTCCAATGGGCCTCAACTAATATTAACCTAGAGACCTACATTCTAGGTGACCTTAACATAGACTGGAACAAAATTAACAACCAGAATCCTGCCATATCTGTCAATCGATTCAACTTCATTCATTTACTAACTCTATCACCAGACCCAATAAAATCAATCCTCCTGGAACCACTCTGGACTGGATACTAGCTACCCACTCTAACATCTTAGACTCAGGCATCCTTCCTGATTATTGGCGACCACCTGCTTGCCTTCATCCACCGAGCAACCCACTCCTCCCCTCACCAGCACTAATATATACATACTCATAACCTTACAAACTTCAACCCTACAACCTTCTCTAACACCCTCAAACAAACTAAATGGAATAATCTAAAAACACTTCCTCTAGACAACGCCGTCAATTACTTCAACTCTACTTTCCTAAATGTAGTTAATACCCAAGCCCATCCATGAACTATAATAGTCAAACCCAACCCCGCACCATGGCTAACTAAGGAAACCAAGAAGCTTTTGCAACAACAAGATAAATGCTGGAAACTTTCTCAGCACAATAAACATCCTGAAACCCTTCTTAAATATAGGCAACTCCGCAACTTCACTAAAAGACATATAATCAAAGATGAATATATGGAACTCCAAGCCAACCACTCCAAAAACACCAAACAATTCTGGAACTCCATCAACTCACTCCTTAACCCAGGCACCAAAAACAACCCTTGCCCTGACACTACTAAGACTGATCCAGAAATTGCCACTCTATTCAACTCCTTCTTTACTAACTCTATAGCTGAACTAAGTCATTCCCAAATACCCCACCAACACACTCTACCCCAGCCTGTAAACCCAACTCTCCTCCTACCCTCGAACTTAAACCAATTTCTAACACCTACATAAAAAACTCCTCAGCAAGCTAAAACTATGCTCCAATGCCCCAGACAACATTCCCTCTAACTTCTTAAAAATTGCTGCGGACGGTATCGCTCTCTCAGTTACCACCTTAATCAACAGATCTATACAAGAATCTTATGTCTCCAAGCTTTGGCGTGCTGCCTTTATACATCCTCTCCACAAAGGTGGTAAAAATAATAACAACTCAAACGTTCACCCCACAGCCATCCTCTCCCCAATATCAAAAATATTTGAAAAATGCATTCATACCCAACTAATGCCCTTCCTAACCATAAACCATCTTAGCTCTCAAACCCAACATGGCTTCCGCCCTGGCCATAGCACTACAACTGCTCTTCTCTCTTTCCTAGATATAGTCAACCACGCCTGTGACTCTGGAAAAAGTTTCTACAGTTGTATTATACCTCTCCAAGGCTTTCGATACAATCTCCCATACCCATCTCCTCAGCCACCTTGCTAATCTAAACCTTTCTCACAATACCCTGTCCTGGTTTTCAAGTTACCTATCAGACAGACCTCAAGCTGTAAAATAGAGGAAAGGCACCTCAAACTTCCTTCCCACTCCTACTGGAGTTCCCCAAGGATCCATTCTTGGCCCAATGCTGTTTAACATCTTTGTCAATGATTTCCACTTTGCCATCCCAAATACTAAAATCGTACAATATGCTGATGACTCCACTTTAATCTGCTGTGCCACCAAACTCCCAGAACTTTAATCATACACTCAAACTGTCTTCTCCACCACTGAGAACTGGATGCTCCAAAACCATCTACCTCTAAACACTAACAAATCCAAAATACTACTCTTCCCACCCTCAAAATCCTCCCCTCTTGATAAAAATTCTTTCCAAATTAGAAGTCACAACAATTCTACTATAGAAATTGTTCCCCATGCCAAACTACTTGGAGTTACCATAGATTAACATCTAAAATATGACACCCATATTCAACTAAACATCAAGAAAACACATCAAAAACTTGGCCTGCTATACAGAAATATCCACTATCTCTCTCCTTCTACTAGAGAAACCCTCGCCACTACCTACCTTCTCCCCTCTCTATTGTATGGTGCCCCTCTACTAACTTATCTGCCTCCATCTCTTCCAAAATGGGAAGTTGTTACAATAAAATCTCTAAATTTGCCATAAAAGCCAAATATTCCTCCCACCATTGCTCTGCCCTCCACTTACTTAACTGGCTAGAACTTCCCAACCATCTCAACTACCTCCAACTTACTACTGCCCATAGGCTATTATTTAACCCCACTATATGCCCTGCTCTTTACAACATCCTACAACCACACACCCCTAACAGGCCACTTAGATCTGCTCACCTAAACCTTATCACTGTCTACAAACCATACCGCCCCGCTGGACGGCACTTCCTGTCCTTCACATTAGCCAAAAAATGGAACTCTCTCCCTCCTTCTCTACGAACTATAAAAAACTTTGATAACTTCAAAACTCATCTCCATTCCTACTTTTTTCTCTAACTGGAAGTGCAGTTGCACTTTCCCCACCTAGCCTTCTTCTCCCCCACTCTAAATTGAATTTTCCTTACTTCTCCTTTCCTTACTACTTAACTCCCTTGGAAATGCCTCGTTCTTCAGTGTTATCTCGTGTACATTATGTATATATTGTAAATAGTTTGCTCTCCCTTTTCCCCCCACCCTATCATTTGTAATGGTTCTGCCATAACTGCCTTAACAAGACTCATATTCTATGTAACCACTGAAAAATTCATCTCAACATATGACTCATATGCTAAGTAACCAATGTACCAGTTCACGTCTCTGATTTTATAATGTACCTGCATTCTTAATATTAATGAGAAGTAATGTACCTACCATAACGTTCCATGTTAGTTGTCTTCTCTCGCCTTCTTTCTTGCTGGATGGGTTTGGAGCCGATCCTCGGCTCCGACTCGGCCACTTACTAAAGCTCGAGAGCTTATTTTACCGGCTTGAGGCAACCCTATATCCCATGATGCTAGGCAATAACTCCCCAGATCTCGTTTGGAAGCTGAAAAACCTAGCATAGGCCAATAAAACAAAATCCTCCAACTGGAAGGAGGAGGAAGAGGGATAAAAACCCCCAAAGATAATTATCTGCACTATATATATCCTAGGACACCTACATGATGAACAAGGGAATAAAAGGACCCATCAAGGAAGGGAAAATCTTCTCGGTCTATCCAGGCTAGGGGGATGGTGGGTGGGACGCAAGAAAGAAGGCGAGAGAAGACAACTTAAAAGCACTGCTCTCATCTCTAGGACATTTATGTGCAGGTGGCGTTCGAAAGGTTGCCAAGCGCCATGGACCATCCTGCCCTGAAAATGCCTCCCCCACCACCCGATCAGGGAGGCGTCCGATGTCACCGTGGCGACCGGGGGAGGAGGAACAAAGGGTCTGCCTTGATGGACTTGAGGGGACAATATCCACCAGGACATATGACTTTTGCAAGTTGGGAGTTATGATCTTGTGGTGCATGGGGAGTTGCTGATAAGACCATTGGGCGAAAAGCATCCACTGTAGAAGACGCATGTAAAAACGTGCAAGGGAAAAAGTGTTATGGCAGCCGCCATAAGACCCAATACTTTCAGGACATACCTGGCCTGAATTTTGTCGCTCTGAAGAAGAACATGGACATGGTTTTGAATATCTAAGACCCTTTGATCTGTTAACTTTGCTGAAAGTTGTACGGTGTTCAAGTTGGCGCCTATAAAGGTAATAGACTGACAAGGCGACAAGGCAGACTTTTCGAAATTTATAGAGATTCCTAGCCCTCTGCAAATGTGAATGGTGTAAGCTCTGGCTTGGAGAAGTTGATGCCTGGTGGTGGCAGTGAGGAGCCAGTTGTCTAGATATGGAAACACCTGGAATCCTTGCCATCTCAGGTGAGCCGTAACCGCTGCCATACACTTGGTGAACACTCTGGGGGGCTGTAGTGAGACCGAAGGGCAGGGCTCTGAACTGGTAGTGACTGGCTCCCAGCCGAAAGCGGAGAAATCTTCTGGAGCGCCTGTGAATTTTGATGTGATAGTACGCATCCTGAAGGTCCACGGAGCACATCCAATTGTCCTTGCCCAGAAAGGGCAGAATGGACTGTAGCATGACCATCCGGAATCTTGTTCTCTTTACAAACTTGTTTAGTTTGCTGAGATCTAATATGGGTCTCCAGTCCCCTGTCTTTTTCGGTACCAAAAAGAACCTTGAGTAGATTCCGGATCCTAGTTGGTCTGCTGGGACTGGCTGGATGGCTCTTTTTGCTAGCAGTTTTGATATTTCTGATACTGCTAGTTCCCTTAGACCGGGTGGAACGTCTGGAAGGGTTCCCTTTTGAATTGGGGTTTGGATAAAGGGAATTTTGTAACCCTCGGATATGACTGACTGCACCCATTTGTCTTGAGTAAGGGAAAGCCGGGCTATTGGGTACAGCGACAATCTTCCCCCGACTGCCTCCAAAGGTGGACAATCGGGCAACATCTCAGGGATGCTGGAAGGGTTTGTCAGAGAGAGGCTCCCTGCTACCCTGGTTCTGCGGACCCCCTCTGCCCCTAGGGCGGCATCTGTTGTTGTTACCCCCTCTGCCTCTGGGGGTAAACTGACCTCTTGCATCAGGCGTGACTCCTTGAGATTTGCGGAACCACATTTTCCCACCCTTCTGACCCTTAGGGTATGGTCTTGAAGGGGTGGAGAAACGGACTCCTACGGCAGAAAGAGTCTTGTCATCTTGTTCGCATCTGGTCAAGGTGTCTTTCACTTGAGGTCCGAACAAAGCCGAACCATCAAAAGAGGAATTTGTGAAGGACGCCTTGAAAGGGTCCGCGAAATTACACAGCCGCATCCAGGTGTGACGCCTTAAAGCTACTCCTGTGCCCGCGGCCCTACTCGCTCCATGGCTGCATATGAAATTAGACGCATGGAGGAGTTAACAATCGAGTTCAGGGTTCCAAGCTGTGAGTTTATTTTATCCTGGGACCCAGCAGCTGATGGATCCTGTAAGACTTCTCCCAACTCTTTGAGAATATCTCTCTGAAGGCGGGTGAAGTGACACAAGTAATTCAGCGAACGCATGGCAAAGGTCGCTGAAGAAAACATCCGCTTACCGTACCTATCCATGGTCCTAGAATCCTTATTAGGAGGATGGATAGGTACTGAAGGTTCAGCTAGTTCCTTCTTGGTGGCTGCAGCCACCACCATGGCATCCGCCGGTACACCTTTTGTTAGGAATTGCTTGTCAACTGGTGCTGTGATGAATTTAGATGGCCTCCGAGGGGTGGGTTCCACCGAATCCGGGGCCGACCACGCCTTCCGAGCCACTACTTCCATAAGGGGGGGTCGAAAGGCGGAGACACCCAGGAGGTGGAGGGTCGAGAACCAAACGCCTCCAGGTACACCGACTCATCCTCGGAAGGATTAAGGGAAGACCAGTTCCCCCTCTGCTTTAGGATTTCTAGGATGTCTGAGAAAGAGACATCCTCAGAGGGGGACTTTGGGGATCCCTCCGACTCATCCAAGTCGGTGTCAGATGTAATGGACTCAGGGGAGTCCACATGCTTCCTCTTACATGTCCTCTTACGCGGAGGCTCCGCTGACAGGAGAAGAAATTCCCACTGGGGAAACCTGAGGCGTTGGATCTCTGGGTCCGGGAGCAAGAGAGTGGGAAGAGACATCAGCAGGCACTGTAGTGGGAGGAGCTGATGGAGCTGACCGTTGACTATGCCCTGGGGCTAGTACGCTCATCACCTTGAAGGCTCCCCTATCAGAAAGGCCAGAGGGCCCCCGCTCCGAAGAGGTAGGAACCCCAGGCCGCACCGACAGGGAAGGCTCAGAGGCCGATGTCGGGGCCGAGCTCACCAGCACCGACGCTCTGAGAGGGAGAACGGGGTCGGACAATGGTCCGATGCCACTCGCCCCCTCGAAGCCGATGAGAGAGATCAGGCATCCGGATCTGTCTAATGAAGGTATCAAGGAGGAGATCGGAGCGGAAGACGAAGGAGCCGAAGGGGGAGGTATCGGCTCCGACGCCACAACAGTCACGGCTCCGAGGAGCTCTGGCACCAAACTCTGAGGGAGAGTCGAAGGAGGAAAATTAGGTGGAGTCGTAATAGCTACCGTCTGATGAGATGGGCTAGAGATCATCTGGGCCAATGCCTGAGACTTTAACAGCCTACTTACCACTCTCTCAAGGTCGTGATCTGAAAGTCTGGACGACCGAGAAGATCGGGTCCGATGGCTCCGCTCAGAAAGCAGGGGAGATCTCGGAGCCGAATGGATGGACTCCAATGAAGGGGCTCTTGATCTCTTCTTAAATGGAGCCAACGGAGCCGAGGACACGTCGGCTCCAGCCGGAGCCGACAGTGAAAGCATGGGCTCAGAGGTATCGGCGCCGAGTGGTGCCGAGACCGGAACCTGTGACTCAAAGAGTTCGACTCCAGCCGGAGCCGATCTAGGCACAGACAAGGAGCCAGCAGCCGAAGGCTTAGTACTTGGAGCCGACAGTTTTGCTGGTTTCGAGGGCCTCCCCGATGCAGACTTAGTCAGGGAGCCCTCGGGCTTTAACAAGCCCCTCAGTATAAGTTTGTTCCTGCACTCCTGCAGGACTCTTGGACTGAATGCATGACATACAGAACAAGAGTCCTGCAGGTGCAGGGGTCCCAGGCAGTAAACATAAGAAGTGTGACCATCTGTCAGAGACATTTTCTGACAGCACGAGTCACACTTCTTGAGACCTGAGACCTTAGTTTCCTTTGGTTCCTTCGACATAACAGTGTCGAGGGTTCACAAAGGTAAGAGAAAAACACACACACACACTCTCAAAAAACTATAAAATAACAATAAAAAAGTTAATAGGGATACTGACACACCCAAACACTCCACAGGATCCCTAAAAAAATTTAGGAAAGGGGCAGGCTTAAGGCCTAACCTAAGAGTGGAGGAGGGATACAAGGGATAAAAAAGGGAAGGTATAAAACAGTAATAGAGTTAAAGGTAGTTGCTAACTATTGAAAAAAAAGGACAACTGGGTGAAAAAATTAACTCAAAAGGGTGACTGAACACTATATGTATAAAGACTTACCATGAGCCAGTAAAAATACGCACCTCGCAAGCGAAAGCGGCAAACGAGATCTGGGGAGTTATCGCCTAGCATCATGGGATACAGGGTTGCCTAGAGCCGGTAAAATAAGCTCTCGAGCTTTAGTAAGTGGCCGAGTCGGAGCCGAGGATCGGCTCCGAACCCATCCAGCAAGAATGAAGGCGAGATTGACAACTTAACATCTTTAATTTGCTTATCTTAATATATCTGCATCTTGAATTGTAATTTTAATCTGAAAAATTTCATGTTTACTATGTAATGTGGAGCTTTTCTCCCCTGGCCTCCACTGAAAATGGGCTCCTGAGCTCAGTGTACCCCCGGTCATCAAACTGAAATGAAGTACTGCAGGAAAAAGTGAAATAGTAACAGAACAGGAGCTCAAACAGGAAAGTACAGTTGTGTACACTTAACATAAATGTAGATGTTGAACTGTATTCACTGTTACACTCCTGACTGGGGGGATTTGCTGCTGTGGAAGCCCTTGGCCAGCCCAACTACCATAGTAAAAATCTCCCTCCCGCTATGGCTGGAGGACCCTTCCCTGACATCAGTACACTGGGGTATAAAGGAAGCCAGCTGACACCATGTTAATCATTTTCCTGCCCCTTAGAAGGTAGTACCCCCAGGATGAAGCCTCCCACTATGGCTGGAGGACCCTTCCCTGACATCAGTACACTGAGGTATAAAGGAAGCCAGCTGACACCATGTTAACAATCATTTTCCTGCCCCTTAGAAGGTAGTACCCCCAGGATGAAGTCTCCCACTATGGCTGGAGGACCCTTCCCTGACATCAGTACACTGGGGTATAAAGGAAGCCAGCTGACACCATGTTAACAATCATTTTCCTGCCACTTAGAAGGTAGTACCCCCAGGATGAAGCCTCCCACTATGGCTGGAGGACCCTTCCCTGACATCAGTACACTGGGGTATAAAGGAAGCCAGCTGACACCATGTTAACAATCATTTTCCTGCCACTTAGAAGGTAGTACCCCCAGGATAAAGCATAAGCAAGGGACAAAGGTAGAAAAAGGGAGCCTGCATGGTAAACAGCCGGAGGGGGGTCCTCTGGTTAGTGCAGAAAACAGAAGCAGACTACTTCTGTAGGCAAAAAGGGGGAAGAAGGGCAGGAAAGAGGACTGCAACAGTGAAGACACCCGAACATCTACATTTATGGTAAGTGTACACAACTGTACTATGTTCTTCATCTTTCACTGCTGCAGTCTTGACCTGTGGGATGATTCCCAAAGCTGAGATGAGAGTGGAAGGAAAATTATGGAGGACTGAGAATGGTTGCAAGATGGCAGTGGCAAATCCTGCTCTAGACTTGGAGAAGACAGATAAGTGCTAGTGTTTGGTAAAGGTATGCACAGGTGACCAGGCGGCAGTTCCAAAATGTTTTTGGTAGGTACTCCTTTCAGGAAGGTAGCAGAGGTAGAAGTGGCCCTAGCAGAGCGAGTCCTTACAGTTTCTGCCATGATGGCTGTAATAAAAAGAAATACAGTCTGTTTGAAGACTGTTTTTCCCTCAGCCCCATGGCAAAGGACTTGGAAGAGTTGGTCTGATTTCCTGAAAGATTTACTTCTGTCAAGGCAGTAGAGAGGCTGTCTGTGTGCATCCAAAGAGTGAAGGATTCTTTCCTCCTGCTTCTGAGGCTTGGGGAAGAAGGTGGACAAGTGTATGGCTCGACTCAAGGATGTGTCTGTGACCACCTTGGGCATAAAGGATGGATTAGTCCTGAGTGATACTTGGGTGGAATATCAGAAATGGTTCCACTGCCAAGAGAGCTTGTAACTCAGAGACCCTTCTAGCCGAGGTGATAGCCAATAAAAGGCTAGTCTTTCAGGTTAAGAATTTTACATCAGCAGAAGCTGCCAGATTAAAGGGAGGGTAGCATCAATTTTTCTAGAACAAAATTGGGGTTCCATGGAGATGTGGGTTGTCTGCTGGGAGGTCTGATGTGAACTACTCCCATAAGGAATGGTTTCATCAGGGGGTGGGAAAAGATAGGAGGAAGAACAGGGATGTGGGGTGAAAGACAGAGGTGTGAATCCTGATGGAAGTAAAGGACAGGCCTCTGTCTGCGATAGGAGGAAGAATAGGGATGTGGGCGGAAAGACAGAGGTGTGAATCCTGACGGAAGTAAAGGACAGGCCTCTGTCTGCGATAGGAGGAAGAACAGGGATGTGGGCGGAAAGACAGAGGTGTGAATCCTGATGGAAGGACAGGCCTCTGTCTGCGATAGGAGGAAGAACAGGGATGTGTGGTCTGAAAGACAGAGGTGTGAATCCTGATGGAAGTAAAGGACAGGCCTCTGTCTGCCATATAATCTAAAGTGGCACAGAAATTAGCTGATTTACGATTGAAGCCTTGTTGCTGACACCAAATGGAGAACCATTTCCATTTGGCTGAGTACGATTTCCTAGTACTAGGCCTTCTAGCCTTTTTGAGAATGTCTTGAACTTGCCTGCTTAGGGTGAGCTCAGGGTGGTATTTTGTGGAATTATCCAGGCTGAGAGGCACAAACCTCCCCTTGTCCGGAGTCAGAAGGTCCACTCTCTGAGGTAACTGCCATGATGTTTCATTGGTTAAACTCAGTAGCAGAATATACCAGTGTTGCCTGGGGCTATCAGGATGAGCCTTGGCCTACTTCCCTGATTTTCAGGAAGACCCTTGGAAGAAGAGGCAGGGGAGGAAATGCATAAAGGAATAGGTGGCTCCAAAGGAAGGAAAAGGTATTTGTCCTCCAGGCTGTGGGTAGTTTGCTCCTGGAACAGAATCCTTTCAGTTGAATATTTTCTTTGGTGGCAAATCTATCTGTGGGGATAGCCATTTCTGGACTATGCTGAGAAATGTTTCTCAGTGCAGATGCCACTCGTGGGGATCCATCAGATTTCTGCTGAGATGAACTGCTAGAGGGTTTTGCATACCTGGGAGGTACTGTGCCATGAGGTGCAACCCCAGAGAGTGAGCTGTCTCCCAGACTTGCATCTCTAGTCAACCAAGAGGGTAAGAGTAGGTACCCCCTTGTTTATGTACCACATTACTGTGGTGTGATCTGTTTTGACAAGAAGGGCTTCCACTGATCTTTGAAGCCCACTAGGCCCTTTGCACTGCTATCATTTTTTTCCAGTTTATGTGCTTGTATCTGAACTGATTTTTCCATCTGCCCTTAGATTGAAAGTGTTGGAAATGAGCTCCACAGGCCATCTCTGAAGCATTTGTGGTTAACGTCTGGTCCTGAGGGATGAACCTGAAGAGGAGTCCCTGGGTTCTGGGCACATGCCAGTGCCCACCATGCAAATTCCTCCTTGAGGCAAGGGATCAGGTGAATTTCTGTCTCCAGGGACTGTGACTGCTGGCACCACTGGGGCTTCATGTGTGGCCTGGCCAAAGGGATCAGGAGGATACAAGATGCAATGCAGCCTATTGCTCTGAGGAATTCCCTGGCTGACAGGCATTGCCTCTGCATAATGTGTTGGAAATACTGAGTCACGATGGAGACCATTTCTGAAGGCAGGAATCCAGAAGAGCCCCCAGGAAAATTATCCTGGTGGATGGGTCTGTGTTGGATTTGCAAAGATTCATGGTGAACCCCAAAGAGGTAAGGAGGGTCTGAATGAAGGCCATATCTTTGAGGAGCTTTGACTGGCTTGTGGCTTGAATGAGGCAGTCATCCAGGTAAGGGTAAAATTTGGATTCCTCTTGTTCTGCAGAAGGTGATCACAGGGGCTAAACACTTTATGAGGACCCTGGGAGCAGTAGACAACCAAAGGGCAGTGCAGAGAATTGAAAGTGACTGGTACCTGCCCTGAAGCTAAGACAACTTCTGCATGGTGCCTCTATAGGAATGTGTAAGTAAGCTTTTAGGTCTAAGATGACCATTAAGGCCTGAGGGCTATCATGGGAAGATGTTTTTGAAGAGTCAACATTTTGAACTTTGGTATCAGCAGGAACTGATTGAGGGTGGACAGGTTTAGGATAGGTCGTCAAGAGCCTTCCTTTCTGGGAACCAGGAATAGCCTGGAGTAGAATACTTTCCCTATTTGATGATGTGGTACTGGTTCCATCGAGTCCTGTGAGCACAGATTGTGAATATGAGAAAGGGCCTCCGCTCTTTGATTTAATGGAACATCTGGGTAACCAGAGTATCTCAATTGCTCTTTGAAATTGAGCTTGTAACCAACTGAGATAACCTTCAGAACCCACTTGTCTGAAGTGATGAGGGACCAGTTTTCTTTGAACAGGGATAACCTTCCTCCTAGTCTTCCTCCTATCTTTTCTGGAGAGAGAGGGGGGTGGGAAGGGGAAATAAAGAGTCATTGCAGCTCTCTGCCAGGGCCTTATGGCTTAGAATTCCCCTGCCTGGGGGTTGCTAAGGACCACTGCCTGGGTCTTTGTGACTGCTGCTGCCTTTGAAGCCTTTCCATCCAAGGTTTTATTTGAGAGGGAAAGGACCAGTGTTTAGTGGGAAAATTCCTACTAAACCCAGAAGGCTGAACTCGGAGGAAGTCCTTGAAAGTTTGCATAGACTTTGCTTTATCTTCCATCCTTTGTAGTACAGCCTCAGTCTTTGACCCAAAAAGGAAGTCATTATCCACAGTGCATCTAGAATTTGGATGTGACATGATTTGGCAGGGTTTGTTCCCAAAGCCAAGCATGCCTTCTAATGACAGAGCCAGATACAGGAGCTCAGCTAGAGGTTTCCATAGCATCACAAGAGCAATGCGATGATTGTCTAGCCACCTGGGAACTGGAACGCTAAAGGTCCAACAATTTCTTAGAAATGTTCTTGTCCTCCAGGGAAGAAATCTTTTGTTTCATCTTACCTAAAATACTCTGTTGGTATTTAATCATATGAAATTGGCAGTTAAGTTATGGCAGTTATGGCTAGGGTTGCAGAAATGTAGACTTTTTTACCAAACCTATCAAGGGCCCTGCTTTCCTTGTCAGTAGGTAAAGGGTTCTTTGAAAATCTGACTTTTGCTCGTTTGGGACCTGGAGTGACAACCTCTGGGTCAGCATAGGGGTTTTTGAAGAGGTATTTATGTGCAAGTTCAGCACCCTGTAAAATCTGTCTGGTTTTCGAGGGGCTGGAGATAGAGTGTCTGGGTTCAGGGAACAGTCCATAAAAACATTCTGTACCACATCCAATACAGGAGGTGGTCAAGGAACTCCCTAACCCTCTTTTTAGATTGTGGGCATTCCTGTGCCTCCTATTGGAAATGTTCCCTTGTGGCATGGAGTGTTTCCACAAAAGTGATGTCTTCACGCAATGAAGCTGAAGGCAGATTTTCCTCAGAATCTGAATCTTCAGAGGAAGTAAGGAAGGGTCCCTCTTCAAAGAGAGACCCCCTCCTGCTCAGAATCCTCATCTGAATCAGAAATTCAGAGAAAACGTCAGGGGTGGGATCCCACTTCCTTTTCTCTGGGGAAAACTCCAAAGGGGGTTGCCTAGCTCTGACTAAGGAGATGAGGTCCTTAGCTACCATAAGCAAGTCTTGCTGATAACCTGCTGAGTGGGAGCCAGTAGGCCTAGGCAAAGGACCCAAGATAGAACCCTTCCTAGAAATAGATTTAGCCTTGGGCCTAGTTAAGTCTGCCATCCTAATGCCAGTCTCTTTGTAAGGCAGAGCCAATGCAGGCTGATGCCTAAAAGGAACATTACCAAAACAAGATCACTCGTCGGAAGCTAGGTCTGCTGAATGACTCTGGACCCAACTGACGAACTGAAAGCCAAGGCCTTTGTAGAAGCGGAAGCACCCGCAGAGAGAATGTCAGACTCTGTAAGGGTCTTGACAAAGGCTTGCACCACCATCTCGATTGCATAAGGGGGCTACGAAAGTGTCTCGTCTTCCTCAGAGATAACGAGTCATGGGAGACTGGCTGACGATGAATGGTTGTCATCCAAAGTCCTAAGCTTGAGACTTTTTTCCTTGCCTTTCTTATGCCTAGGGAGCTCAATCTCAGGACGACCAGTGGATGCAATCAAACGATGTGATGAAGATTGCAGACTAAGATGCCTCACTAAGATTTTTTCCCTATGCCTGATTGTCCCAGAATTGAAACAGGCACAAAAATGACAACTAGGGATGTTGTGATCTAGGCCTACACAGATGACACACAAAGTATGAAAGTCTCAGTCAGGGATTTGCTTGCCACAGCGGAGGCATTAACCTTATCTGACATGAGTGAAAGCATGAAAGGGAGTTCCCCAGTGGGGTACTTTAGAAGATTTCTGTCTGGTGTGGGCTGACCAACCCAATGAAACACTGTTTCAAGCTCTGATGGCAAGAAAAGACTTATGTCATGGCATCAGCTGTCTCCCTTTATACCCAAGTGTACTAAAGTCAGAGAAGGGTGTCCACAAGCCTTAGTGGGAGGGAGATTTTTACTCTGGTAGACAGGCCAAAGGGCTTCCACAGCAGGAAATCCTCCAAGTCAGGACTGCAACAGTGAATCATGAAGAACATCTCTGGTTCCTAACAAAAATCATCAGATGACTCCCAAAGACATGGATGGGGGAAGGTGGAGGGGGGGGTTGAGGAGGAATGTAAATTAACAACACAGATGCATGGTTATGGCGAGTGCATGACATTCATACTTGATGCTGACATTTTCATTTGTCCCTCAACGAATGAGACAGAGTCCGCACGTAACCTTGGGTGGCCTTCAGGAAAGGATGTTCCTGAGAACTGCAGAACCAAATGTAGCCCTGTTTCTGGAGAGGATATCCAGCTTGTAATGAGCAATAAAGGTATGAGCATTAAAACAAGTAGCAGCTGCCCAAATATCATCAACAGAAGTTCTGGCCCAAAAGGCAGCTGATGTAAGCTGTTGGAGGAGACTGTCCACTGCCAGACTCTCATTGCTCCTCAGCAAAGGAGGTAAGATCTGGTTCCCCCTTGTTTGTTGATGTAAGAAGCTACTGACATACTGTCCATTTGGATAGCAACTGTCCCTACAGGAAGCCCATGAGGAAGACAGTTCTAAAAGGCTTGCAGTGACAAAAGGACCAGTCTCAACACCAAGACATTTATATGCAGTTCGGTCTCTTCTGGGGACCATGTGCCTTGAAAAATATGTCACAAGAAATGCCCCCCATACTCTAACTGGCAGGCATCCATGGTCAATGTGGTGTTTGGAGAAGGAAAGATAATGGGACATCCTTGACAAATCTCATCAGACTGAATCCACCACAGCAGGAATTCCTTGCAAACATCAGATAGTTTTATAGGATGTTACAAGGGTTGTCGAAGAAAGAACCACTGTACTGCCAGAGTCCACTGGATGATTTGCATATGAAGACGAGCTATAGGTATTAAGGTAATTCTGCAGCCATCAATCCTAGGGCTTTGAAAATCCTTTTTGCTAGATGAGAGAGGTGGGAAAGAACATCTCTGACATGCAATCATACGGCTAGAATTTTGTTTGGTTGTAACATAGTGAGACGACTGACTATATCTAGACAAGCCCCTATAAACTCCAAGACTTGAACTGGTTGAAAGTGGGACTTTGAAATATCGTGATTCCTAGAGATGGGGTAATTGGAGTAAGTAATCTATGGCTTTTTCTAGGGAATGCCTGGTTGATGTGGTTAGCCAGTCATGTAAATAAGGAAACACCATGAATCCATGCAGTCTTAGATGGGCTGATACCTGCCATGCATTTAGTGAACACCCTGGGGGCTGTGGTGAGACCAAGCGCAGGCCTCTGAACTGATAATGGTGGGCTCACAGCCAGAAGTACAGCTACCTTCGAGAGCATCTGTTGATTTTGATACGATAGTATGTATCCTGAAGATCTACAGAGCACATCCAGTCATCCTTCCAGAACAGAGGCAGAATGGACTGAACCATGACCATCTGGAATTTAGAGTTTTTTTGTTTTTTTTAAACTGGTTCACATAACTGAGATCCAAGACAGACTCTCAGGTGCCCTGTTTTCTTTGGCACTAAAAACAACGTTGAGTAAAATGCAGATCCTCTTTGGTCTTGTGGGACCTCTTGGATAACTTGTCTAGCAGCTTCTGAATTTCCAGAGCTGCTGATTCTCACTGATTGGGTGGAATACTGGGAAAAAGGTTTGCTTTTCCTTGAGCGAACTTGTTAAAAGGGAATGAAATCTCCTTTGGATACAGCTCTTTGCACTCATGTGTCTTTTGTGATGGCTGTCCAGCCTTTTGGGTGCAAAGACAAGTACCCTCAACTGTCTACAAATAAAAAAACTACAAAAAAAAAAAATGGATTCCTACAGCAGACATCTTGTTCACTGGAGGAAAGTGTCTCTTTAACAGTGAAACACAGAAGTTCCATCAAAGGGAGCATTGATGAATGATGCTTTAAAGGGCTCCACAAAGTGACACAATCACAGCCAGGCACGTCTCCTAATGGCTATGCCTGAGCCTGCAGCCCATGAGGAACCTTCAGCTGCATGAGAGATTAACCTGAAGGACGTATTTGATATAGACTGTAGGGTGGCCAATTGTGAAGAATGGGTTTTCTGTTCTTCTGCCACCATGAACCTAGTGGCAGAGTTAGAGAATTCCTTAATTAAGTCCCTCTGTAAACTAGTGAAATGTGCCAGGTAGTTTAGCGACAGTAAGGCGAAGGTCACTGAGGCATAAAGTCACTTCCCATACCTGTCTAACTCCCTAGATTCAATATTAGGGGGATGGACAGAGGGGCTCTTGTTCAGCTATCTCCCTTCTGGTGGCTGCCACAACAACCTATTCATCATCTATGGGGATTCTCTTACTCCACTATTGTCTGTCTTTGGGTACTCCAAGAATCTTGTCCGTACACCTGGGAATTGGTTCTATGGTGTATGGTCCCTTCCATGCCTGGTGGAAGACAACATCCAAGATGTAGATGGGCCAGACCCGAAGGCTTCTAGGAACACCAACTCCTCATGGGAAGGAGTTTCAGAAGACCAATCACCTTTATGGCGTAGGATTTCTACAATGTCTCCAAAGGAGACATCTTCTGGTGGAGATCTGGGGGACCCTTCCTCTTCATCAAAACTGGTGTCTTCACTCAAAGATGCCTAAAGGGAATCTAAGTGCCTCCTTTTGCACAACCTCTTTCGGGGGACCACTTCAGTGGGGTGCTTTAGAAAGGTATCAGAAGAGGGAAAGAGTTCCCTAACTGGAACTGCCTGGAAGCTATTATGGGTTGGCTGTCCCTGTGGCATAGGATGAAAAGACTCAAACACAGGATCCATAGAGGGATCAGGAATAGGATCTTAACAGGTAAGAATCGAGACCCCTCTCAAGTGAGAGAATTCCCTCTCTACCACCTCAAATGCAGAGGGACTGGGAGAAGCCAAGCCCAATCTAACTGGAGCCTTAACTCTTGGATCAGACAAACCAGAGCTCTCTCCGACCCTCCTTCCCAAGGAAGGAGCTGGAGACAAGCTGTCCAGCACCGTGGCCCCAAGGGGAATCAACAGCTCCAAAAGCTTTGGAGTCGAAGTCATTCCCTCAGATCTCAAGCCAGCACTTAGTCTCTGAGATGCCTTCTACTCAAGGGGAGTCGGAGCCAAACAGATCAGGGAAGTAGTTAGAGTCAATGGTAAAAGCATCTTCAGATGTGATAAGTTTGACTTTTGGAGATAAACGATCTGGGGGCTCTAAAACAGAAGGTCAGATTAGAGAAGGAGAAATGCCTGTATGTGAGGGGGGGTTTAAGGCTCACAGACCTGACGGTAAGACCCCATCCCCATCTGTGTTCCGAGGAATTTTCCCATTATCTTATCCACTTCTGATTAAGGAAGACTTCGGGAGGACCTGACTGAAGAGGAACTGGAAGGAGGTCATGAAGACTTTCTTGAAGTCTCCTGTAGGAAAAGAGATCTCAGTCTAGGAGACACTGGCTCTGGCGAGAATCAGGGGTTTCAGTGCTGAGCAGACTTTGAGGTAGCAGGCTTCAGATCTGAGGGTTTTGGATCTGAGTGTTTGGAAACCTAAGCTGGCAGCTCTCATGTTGGAGCAGATTTGGGAGACCTGACAGCAAAGCACTTTGTGCTCCCTGGTCTCCAAAGACTTTGATTTTTGAGAGGAGGTTTCAACCCCTGAAGTAGAAACAAAGGAAGAAGGTGCAGAAGCAAGGATAAGGCCCTTAAGCACTAGTTTAGTTCAACGATCGCTGATGGCTCTGGCACTGAACATTCTTTATATGTGAGTGTATGTTTACAAGCACTTGTTACAGTCAATGTGTGGTCTTTTAAGAAGTATTAGGCTTAATAATTGATTCTAATTATTTTAGGGAGGTAATATTGGTTACCAACCTTTTTAAACTATGTAGCTTTGTTCCGATGAAGTCAAAGGTGTACTACTACTGATGAAAGTGCTTAACGTTCTAATAAACAGCTCCTCGTGTGCGTTCCATACTCTTTTGTTTTTATTAGTTTGGCCGTTTGTGTTTCATTTTTAGTTTGTTTAACAGAGAAAGACATTGGGACTGACACCTTGGCACCAAATTTACAGCAGGATTTAATGTCCTGTACTGGGAATCTCACTGCTTTAATTCAAGGATTGACGCAGCAGTTATCGGCAGTTCTTAACATAAGACAAGTTTCTTTAACTGGTACTAAAAACAGCCAGTGTTCACAGTCTTTTTCTCAAGACAGTGCTTCCTCAATATCATCACTCCTGCCCAGCGCACAAAACTACCAATCGTTGAGTCCTATGGGAGGACTTAACTTGACCGAAAGCAGTAATCCTATAGTCAGTAATGCTCAAGTCAATGAAGCGATGCAGCCCAGTAATTTCTCCACTGGTGATTGGATCCAAAAGGGTTACCAATGGAGATTTACTGGCAGTGGTGGTGGTGAGGTTTACCATGGCACCATGGAACAGCAGTTAAAATCATTAGAAGAATAGACTTTGAAGCTTCGTAAGCTTCAGTTGGAGAATTGTTACTTATACGAATGCCCGAGTAGGAAACAAGTACTTAAGGGTCTTTGTACTTGGAAATTTCCAATGGGGCTGGTTTCTGGTTTTGAGCTGCATCGGCACCTTATTACACTTTAACAAGCATGGGTGTGAGCTTTTAGAACTGTTGGTAGGAGACCATGTACATAAAATACAAGCACTTAATGACTCTATTAATAAGTTCAATGCCTGCATTAAAAGCGATTTGCTGTTTGAACATAAAATTAATGAATATAAAGCGATTTTTGTAAACCTTGATAGGGTTACTGACGTTCTGAGAAAGAAAAATTTTAAAAAGTTGAACAGAGATAAAACAGACTATGATACTGGTAAAGCTTATCCTATACCACCAGGAAACAATACTTGTTTCCAGAACAGCACAAAGGGGGTTTTGGATGATGCAAGTGTTACTTTGAAAATCAGGACCACGTTATTAATGAGACTGCCCCTTTAGGTGGAATGCTTCTAGGAAGGTCGGACAGCATTCTGAATCGGAGGAAACAGGTCCAGGATTTCACAAGGACATCAAACAATGCCTCCCGGGAACTTCAACCAACGAGAGGAGAAAAGCCAGATGGAGGAGGAGAGGGAGAGGGTGCTAGTTAATGGTGAAGCTGTGTGTATTTCGAATGAACTTGGTGATTTCAAAATTTATAACTTAAGAAGTTGTGAAGTCACAAAGGAATGGGCCAATTTATTTCAAAGAGGTCTTACTTTTGTTCCGATGCAATTAGCCCAAATCGATGTTATATTGGTAGATTTAAAATTATGCATCAGAAAATTGAACTTTGCGTTTTACTTTGAGGACAAGAAGCACACTAATTATACAACACAAGGTTGTAAAAGACTTAGCCATTTTAACCCACCCCTCCATCCTGTTTTACATGTTTTGAAAGTCTTTATAAAAATGACAAAAGAAAATTGTTTAGTAGTAAAAAGATGGCTTTTTCCTTTAACTTAAACTAAGAAGAAATGAGATTATTGAAGGAAATTTCTAACAAGTCCATTAGTTATGAAACACGATAAAGGAGGTGGAGTTGTAACGGACAGCAACAATTATATTAGTAAAATGCTACTTTTGTATTCTGATACCTACGAAGAAATATCTTTGAATGAACTGCAGCTTTCATATAGACATATGGATGTCGTGTTAAATGATCTAGTATTAGACAGATTACTGTCGCAGAGTTGCATTTATTGACTATGGAATCCCCCAGAATTCCCACTATCTTTGGCATTCCCAAGATCTACAAAAATGCAGTGGATCCTACTTTGTGACCTATTGTGGATGCCAAGGCCTCTAAAACTTTCCCACTCTCTAAATTTATTGATTTTCAGCTCAAAGATGTCCCTGGGAAGTTTGAACACCTGTTGAATCCTGGGACTTTTTGTCTAAGGTGTCCACTTATCTATTATTCTGAAGATCTTATTTTTGTCAAGACTGACATTCAAGATCTGTTCTCTGTTACAGGATCATAGAAGGTTACTAGGCTAATGGCCCTGGGGCCCTTCAAAGGCTTGCCAAGAATTTATTCCCAAAAAGAAACCTCAGTCAGCACCTGTCATCCCTGTCAATGAGGGACATAGGTGGAACCGTTAGGACAAATTTGTGGTTTTCCATCCACTCATCAAGGTTGCGTTTGAAGAGGGTCAGCGAGGTGCTCTGTTTGACGTGTATGGCAAGTCTACTCCAGAAACGGGCAGTCTCTGGGAGACAAACCTGTCTCTCCAGCAGGTTTTGTTGATGTTGCATATTAGATTCAGGCCTTTTGAGCAGGTGGTGTGTGAGGAGTTAGACTTACAGATATGGAGCATCTCTAGTAGGACAGGGTCCGAAATTGCCTTGTAAGCGAGACACAGATCACTGCTGAGCAATATGTATGATACCGAGTAGTGATAGTAATTTGAGCATGTCTGCATAGGACAGATGTTGGAGGCCATGGATTCTCTTTGTGAGGTATTTCAGTGGCCTTTCCAGTTGGTGCAGATGTTTGGAGAGGTACATCCCAAACGGGGAGGAGTACAGAGAGGTAATAACCTCCTTTTTTCTAGATGCAATCCCTTTACTTTTAAGATGAACAAATAAAAGGCCCCCATGATGAAGGGTTGGAGTTGTTTTATGACTTTCTCTGTGTCCATTCTGGGTTGGAATATTCAAGAATCCTTATGCTTAGGATAATTATGGAGGCCATATTAGAAAACAACTTTATCACATCTGAAGGTTAGCTTTTTAGACAAAAGAAGGGTGTGGCGATGGGTGCAGCATGCGCTCCCTATTTTTGGCAATATTGTTTTGACACAATGGGAAACAAGTTTTATTTTTACATCTGAATTTTTCAGGTATCGGTCCTTTTATGGGCGATACCTAGACAATACCATAATTTTTGGAATGGAACCAGGGGTCAGCTGGATCAGTTTTTTTGAGTTTTTAAATTCAAGTACTGGGTTCCTGAGATTTACCATGGAATTAAATGCTGAGAGGATCCATTATTTAGACATGTCCCTCCTTAAAGATAGGTTAAATAAACATTTTGAGCCCACCTTGTATAGGAAACCCACATACTCCAAATCTTTTCTTGATTTTCAGAGTTGCCATCCCATGCATCAAAAGAAATCCCTGGTCAAGGGACAATGTGACAGACTTCCCCGTATGATCAGTGATGACGGTGTGTTTTACATGGAAAGTAACAATCTTAAGAATATGTTTAATAGGAGGGGCTACCCCCAGGGAATTTCTGAATCCTATTTTTGAAGAAGTCCGCCAGAAAAGGTTTAGTGGCTATTTTGTCCCGTTATTGGGCTGTAAAGGACAGAGTTGTTTTTTTTTTGCTGGAAAAATTCTGCTGTATTTAGAAACTTGGGTCTAAAAAAGCTGTCATGCAGGCTGGGTAGTATTCAGTTTTCTTCCTTTTTTATTTATTTATTTACATTTGTTTACTGGGTAGTGTCCGACTGGGCCAGTAGCCCGTTTTCAATGGAGAGCCGGGGAGAAAAGTTCGAAGAATATAACAACATAGATAAAAAAACACAAACAGATAAAAAAACACAGAGATTAAATAAGAAGGCCTCAATAAATCATACTGTCCAAGAAGTGTGTATATATATATATATATATATATATATATATATATATATATATATATAAAATGTAAAACTTGGTATGAAGTTATATTCACAATTTTTGGGCAATGGATCCAAACAGAAGATCTTGTTCAGCAGGGCATTTTAGAGGTATGGAGCTATATTAATTACAGCCCCTGAAGCTGCTGCCCTGCATAACGCATCTACAAGATCACAGTCACATTACTTTGAGTGTTGGACAACCTAAAACAAATTCACGTACGTTCAGCATCTCTTGCTTCAGATCTCTGAGACGTCCAGCATCTCTTGCTTCAGATCGCTGAGACGTCCAGCATCTCTTGCTTCAGATCTCTGAGACGTCCAGCATCTCTTGCTTCAGATCTCTGAGACGCCCAGCATCTCTTGCTTCAGATCTCTGAGATGCCCAGCATCTCTTGCTTCAGACCTCTGAGACGTTCAGCATCTCCTGCTTCAGATCTCTGAGATGTCCAGCATCTCTTGCTTCAGATCTCTGAGACGTCCAGCATCTCTTGCTTCAGATCTCTGAGACGTCCAGCATCTCTTGCTTCAGATCTCTGAGACGTCCAGCATCTCTTGCTTCAGATCTTCGAGACGTCCAGCATCTCTTGCTTCAGATCTCTGAGACGTCCAGCATCTCTTGCTTCAGATCTCTGAGACGTCCAGCATCTCTTGCTTCAGATCTCTGAGACGTCCAGCATCTCTTGCTTCAGATCTCTGAGACGTCCAGCAGCTCTTGCTTCAGATCTCTGAGACGTCCAGCAGCTCTTGCTTCAGATCTCTGAGACGTCCAGCATCTCTTGCTTCAGATCTCTGAGACATCCAGCATCTCTTGCTTCAGATCTCGGAGATCAGTCCCCTCTGCCTTAGCCCTCATCTTCTTCAGCAGGAACTGCTGCTAGTTAAGCCTGTGAAACTAGCACTTTAAGGCTCTGAAAGAGCTATCAAAGTCTACCATTTTTCCACAATTAAGTCAAGCCCTCTCTTCTCCTTATCATTTGGAATGTAATTCCTGGTTGGAACTATAGCAGCTCCCTTGCTAGAGTCCAGATGCATCAAATTTGGATTCAACAAGGAAACTAATGGGAATTCTTGACCCTGAAGAACCAGTCAATCCCCAGAGATACACTACGGAACACACCGTCCAGACATCTAAAGGACAGGTAGAGTTATAGGTTCAGACAAACCTGTACATCATCTGTATTTTACTGGGCTTCAGAATACGCCTTAGTTTCCAAGTGGAAAACCATCTGCCTATAAACTGCATCCCCAAAGGGAGGGTGGGGAAGCACAGCATAGGGTGATTTCATTTAAAGAATCATAATATTCCACTGCTGGAATCCTGTGTTATCGCCCATCTCCCTGCTTATTATCCCATCCAGCTCACATACACTAACTTGAGTTATGCATGTCAGAGTCCATTTGCAGAGGATCCCCCCCTTCTCTTTTCTAAAGGGGTTCTAGACAATTTAGTTATGTCCACGTTTGCAACTTAGTTTTTGAAAAGGATAAAGTACTCTGCCAACGTGGCTAAGGATTTGACAGAAGTTTGAGAAGTGGAATGGGAAGGGTCACTGCACAACCTAGGCTGACGTAAGATGGCAGGCACATGACTGTGCTTTACTCCTTAATGCCCACCCTGCAGACTTCAGGACCCGGTCAGGGAACCAAAACCTCAATGCAGTCACTATGAACCTCCTTCACATACTAGAAAAGCAGTACATGCCTCTGAAGCCAAAGGTCCTCTGATATGTCAGTCCAGGAGGACACTGAAAAACCAGCAGCACACTGCCTGCACAATAGTCCCACCAGAGACCTCAGATAAAACTGACTCTAGAGATAGGAGTTGCAAAAAACATCTCCATGTACAGGGCCACCAGACCCAGACAAAGTCCAGTTAGAGATGTCCTCAGTTTGCAGACACTTCTCCCCCACCTAGTGCATATTTTTCTTAGGTGGCTGGCTCCTGGAGGCTTTGGTAGATGCCCTAGTAGCATAGAACCGGGCATAATCTCCTTTTTGATGCAAATACCTAGGAGAGACATACTCCTCCTATGGACTCTCCTTGGGTGAAAGGTACAAATTAAGGACAGGATTCTTGTCATGCTGCGGACTGAGACGGAACAAACCTTGAATGAAAATCCTTGTGGTGGAATTTGTTTCTCATACTACACAATAAATAAATTTAATAAAACACTCTTCAGAAAGTACAATTGTATATTTACCATAACAGCAGATGCTCTAATACATCATGGCTGCAGTAGCCTATGCTATCTAGGTCCCATCCTTGCCAACTGGCCAGTTTCTCAGTGCTCAAGTGCACCCTCTATGCAGTCTGTCAGGAGCTCATGCACAGCTCAATATAATGACATGTCAGAGCTTTCTTGCTGCTGAAATGCAGTTCTTCAGTGGGCTTTGAGGTACTACTGGGCGACTGGTAATCCTTCAAGGCTATACAGCATCAACAGCCAGGAAGGACCAGGGGCTAGACATGTCCTCTGCAGCTGGGAATGCACTGAGGAAAGTAAGTGGTTCATACCACCTTTTGCTTCATTTCCATAATCTGGCCAGGTTTGGGATCATCTGCTGAGAAAATGACTCGTAAACTCCTGAATGTCTGATACAGGAAATCTTACGGGGAGTCTAATGCCTCCTCTTGTTTTACTGCTTCCTTGCTTGTCTGGGCTGGGATATATTCAAGGAAAAGAAAGTTAATCCAAACCCACAAGGTATGTCCTACACGTGACCTTTGCCCTTCTCTCCTGTCCATGAAGATGGGAGTAGGCACAGCTGAGATATGTATAAAAGCCACAGTGACAACTTTATCAACTGAATGAAAGGTGGTGCTGATACAAACACTGACGCCAATCCAGTGGTTGACAAGACCAAAGACTGAGGTCTGAAGGCAGAACCCACTGAAGTATTGACCTCAAGCAGACAAACTCCACCCTTGATCCTACATTCCTAGCCATAAGCATGATAGCTGAAGCTCTGTTCATCTCAGAGGGGCAAAAGACCAATACCACTGATCCAACTGCCAGGGCAAAACATGCATGTCCTAAAGATGGTGATATATTACCTCTCCATCCCCAAGACCAGACTGACAGTGCTTACTGACTCCCCCATCCCCAAGACCAGACTGACTATCCTCCTGAGGATAAGTGCACTGATGTTGCTGATCGTCCTATCACTGTCAAGGCCTACAACTCCATGTGCAAGACTACCATCAACGCTGTCAGATCAGTCCAAGCTGACACTAGTGGCTCGCACAAAGTTTACCCTCAAGTAGGCTGGAGCCCTAACAGGTTCAGCGAGGTGAAAAATGGTACTATATGGCTTCAAAAGCTCAAGAGGCCTAGATGCCCCCCTTTGGTGGAGGAGAGGGGAGGAGAGGTCTCGAGTGGAAAGCTGTTGTGCAATCACAGACAAAGCTTTTGTTACCACCATCTTGACTCACAATTCTGGGGCACTACTATGACAGTAGATTGACTTCAAAGAAGACCTAGCAGAAAAGAATTTATGGACTTGCCCTACTGACATATCTAGCTGACCACTATCTGTGCACTGTAACAGTGTGGACTGGTCAGAGCCCTTGAAACCCACGGCATGCACAAGTTCCTCCACTACACCTGTAATACTTTAACTGCTTCCAGTACGTTTGTTTTCTTTCAGTACTACTACTGCACTATTTTCTTAAGCTAGATACATTTAGAATCTTAAAACTCTGCAGTACCAGTAGAAAAGCTACAATAGGAGATAAAAACTGGTAGTATACTAGTGCTATACAATTAAGCAGGTGGCTGCATAGGGAGCTACCAAGTCCTAGACCGGAAAGCTGGATGGGTATATTCCACTGTACAGACAAGGATCAAGCAGATCTATTGTTATGGTAAGTACAACATTTTTGTGCTGGCATTGTTACAGTCCATACACTATAACAGTGTGCATGAAGTCCCTAGAATAACAGCTTAGGTAGTCTCATGACAAAACACCTCACAGAATGGTAGGCCATAAAGAAGCTCTTAAGCTAGATGTAATGTCCAAGATATAATGCTTAAAAAAGTATGTAAAAAGCCAAAGTTACTGCTGCAGAAACATCATCCACTGACAAATTCTTAAAGAAGACTGAAGTCATAGCTACTGAACTCATGGAACATACAGTAGGTTTTGCTTATAAATTTCTCTGAGTGGATGAATAACAGAAGGGAACACAATCAGACAGACACCTGGGCAAAGCAATCATTGCAACTTTCTTCCAAAGTCTGTTTTATGCAAAGTACATGAACATCTGGTGACCTTATCTTATATCTTTAGTTCAGTCTGGAGAGAAGCGTAGCCATTAATGAACATCTAAATAATACAGTTTGTATTCCCCTTTGTTTGATTATTGTGAGAAAAATGCTGGAAGTCTGATTGACTGATTTTAATTTTCAGTCAAATGATTCCTTGGGATGGCGCAGCTGTGCAGCGGTAGCGTTGTTGCCTCACAGCAAGAGGTTCTCTGGTTCGATTCTTGGCTGGGGTGCCTTCTGTGCCGAGTCTGCATGTCCTCCCTGCATTTCTGTTTGTTTCCTCAGGGTGCTCCGGTTTCCTCCCACATTATAAAGACATGCATCTGGAGCGTTTCTCCCCGGGCCTCTGCTAAAAATTGGCTTTGTTCCAAGTCGGACTTTCCCAGTTAACAAATGTTAAAATAAATAAATAAAATAAAGGCTGGATTAGTCTGAAGAACTACATCTTCTTTGTAAAAAATTATGTATGGAGACTTAGAGAAAGATTATGTAGCTCTGAGACTCTCCCAGCTGAGGCAACAGTGACTGAAAATGATGTTTTCCAAGAAAGAAGCTGGAGAGCTGCCTTTGTTTCCAATTCAAAGGGGGGTGAAATCAATTTTTTCTAGCACAAAATTGAAATCCCAAGGAGAGGATGGATCTTTCTAGGGAGGTCTGGAAATAAATATTCCTTTTAAATAATGTTTTGCATACTGGATGAGAAACAAGGGACAAGCAATTGAAACATGAAAGGTATATGGAAAGAGCCATGAAATTAACTGGAGAATTTGTCAAGGATTTCTAATAGGAAATAAAAAAAAAAGTGGAAAGTGGTGCTATAAATGGGTCTGGACCCTATTGCACTGCCCAGGGGGAAAACATATGCAATTTATTTTCTAAGTTTTCCTAATTCAAGGTTTCTAGGTTTCATTTAGCAAATGGACCACCCTGGGAGGGTATGTTCTGTCCCTGGCAATCAATGGAAGTGGGGGGGGGGGGGAGCAAGCGGTTAGCTTGAATGACCTGATGTTCAGGTGAGACTTGCTAGATGGGTGAGACATGAGCCTTAGAAGGATCTCCTTAGGATGGGAAACCGTATCTGTCAAGGTGCATAAAAGTACAGTTGTGTACACTTATCATAAATGTACAGTGCAATGAAAAAGTATTTGCCCCTTCCTGATTTCTTATTTCTTTGCATGTTTCTCACACTTAAATATTTCAGATCATCAAACAAATTTAAATATTAGACAAAGATAACCCAAGTAAACACAAAATGCCATTTTTAAGTAATGATTTTATTTATTAAGGAAAAAAACTATCCAAACCTACATAGTCCTAGGTGAAAAAGTAATTGCCCCCCATGTTAAATCATGAAGTAACTGTGGTTACTCACATTTTTGGGAAAGTTGAGTTCAAGTTCACTAACCACACCCAGGCCTGATTACTGGAAGACCTGTTGAATCAAGAAATCACTTAAATAGAACCTGTCAGACAAAATGAAGTAGGCCAAACGATCCCAAAAAGGAAGACATCATGCTGCGATCTAAAGAAATTCCGGAACAGATGAGAAACAAAGTAACTGACATCCAACAGTCTGGAAAAGGTTACAAAGCCATTTCTAAAGTTTTGGGACTCTAGCGAACCATTGTGAGACATTATCCACAAATGGAGAAAACATGGAACAGTGGTGAACCTTCCCAGGAGTGGCCGGCCTACAAAACTTACCCCGAGAGCGCAGCGACGACTCATCCAAGAAGTCACAAAAGAACCCAGAACAACATCTAGAGAACTGCAGGCCTCACTTGCTTCAAAGGTCAGTGTGCATGACTCAACCATAAGAAAGAGACTGGGCAAAAATGGCATGCATGGCTGAGTTCCAAGGCGAAAACCACTGCTGATCAAACGAACATAAAGGCTCGTCTCACTTTTGCCAAAAAACATCTTGATGATCCTCAAGACTTTTGGGAAAATATTCTGTGGACTGACGAAACAAATGTTGAACTTTTTGGGTGGTGTGCATCCTGTTACATCTGGCATAAAACTAACAGCATTTCAGAAAAAGATCATCATGCCAACAGTCAAACATGGTGGTGAGTAGGGTGATGGTCTGGGGCTGCTTCTGGACCTGGACGACTTGCTGCAATTGATGGAACCACGAATTCTGCTCTCTACCAAAAAATCCTGAAGGAGAATGTCCGGCCATCAGTTTGTGACCTCAAGCTGAAGCGCACTTGGGTTCTGCAGCAGGACAATGTTCCAAAACACACCAGTAAGTCCACCTCTTAATAGCTTAAAAAAACAAAATGAAGATTTTGGAGTGGCCGTCAAAGTCCACACTTGAATCCAACTGAGATGCTGTGGCATGACCTTAAAAAGGCGGTTCATGCTTGGAAACCCTCTAATATGGCTGAATTAAAACAATTCTGCAAAGAAGAGGGGGCCAAAATTCCTCAACAGCAATGTGAATGACTCATTGCCAGTTATCGCAAACCCTTGATTGCAGTTGTTGCTGCTAAGGATGGCACAACCAGTCATTAGGTTTAGGGGCAATTACTTTTTCATATAGGGCCATGTAGGTTTGGATAGTTTTTTTTCCCTTAATAAATAAAATCATCACTTAAAAACTGCATTTTATGTTTACATGGGTTATTCTTTGTCTAAAATTTATATCTGCTTGATGATCTGAAACATTTAAGTGTGACAAACATGCAAAAAAATAAAAAATCAGGAAGGAGGCAAATACTTTTCCTTGCACTGTAGCTGTTCAAATGTATTCACTGTTGCAGTCATCACCTGTGGGTTATCCCTGCTGTGGTAGCCCTCGGCCAGCCTGAATATCAAAGTCAATGTTTTTCTGCATCGGCTGCTGTCGCTTGCTGTCTGACGTCAGGATGTCAGTGCTATAAAGGAAGACAGCCAATGCCATTATATCAGTTTTTCTTGCCCTAACCAGTCAGAGGCCCAAGTAAATATGGTAAAGTGGTCCTGGTGGCTAAAAGCCACCGTTAGAAATGCATGTCTCCCTAAAGAAGATATAAGGGGGAAGGAGGGTGGGAAAACAGGACTGCAACAGTGAATACTCTCTAACATCTACATTTATGGTAAGTGTACACAACTGTACTATGTTCTTTGCATTTCACTGCTGTAGTCATCACCTGTGGGAGGATTCCCAAAGCTGAGGAGAGGGGTGATAGGATTAGTAAGAGACATAGGAATGGGTCAGCATGGCCTGCAGAACTGCATAGGCAAGCCCTGCCCTATCCTTAGAAAATAAAGGTAGGTGGTAATGCTTGGTAAAGGTATGCACAGAAGTGCAGGTGGCAGCTTCCAGGATGTCCCAGGTGGGAACTCCTCTGAGGAATGCTGTAGAAGTGGAGGCTGCCTTAGTGGAATGAGTTTGAATAGACTTTGGGGGGCGGGGGGGGGGGATTCCCATGCAAACTAGCAGAAATAGATACACTGTGATATCCATTTGGAAATGGGCTTCCCCCTCTGCCCCTCTGGCAAAACTGACAAGTAGTTGGTCTGTTTTCCTGAAGGGTTTAGTACGGTCCAGATAGTATCTGAGCTGTCTGTGCATGTCTAGTGAGTGCAGGATTATTTCCCTCTTGTTTTTGGGGTTAGGAAAGAAGGTCGGTGGATGTATGGCCTGGTTGAGAGTTACATTACTTACCACCTTGGGCACAAAGGAGGGATTAGTCTTCAGGGAGACCTTGTCTGCATGGAAGATGATTGAAGTGCTCAATGGTCATCAGTGTCTGAAGTTCTGAAACCTTTCTGGCTGAGGTGATAGCTAGGAGAAAAGCAATCTTCCAGGAGAGGTATCTTCGTTCTGCCGAAGCAGCAGGTTCAAAGGGTGGTAAAGTTAGTGTTTCCAAAACATAATTCAGGTCCCAGGCTGGAGTGGGTGGCGTTCTTGGAGGTTTGATATTAAAAGCCCCTCTGATGAATTGTTTAATCAAAGGATGGGAGAACAGAGGCGGTTCTGTATCAGAATGAGCTGAGATGGCTGAGGAGTGGATTTTAATAGAGGAGAAGGAGAAGCCACTATTGAGTAGCTCTGCTAGGTTGTCCAGGATAAGAGGGATGGAAGGTTGTGAGGTACTGCCCCCTCTGGACTGGTTCCAGGAGCAGAATCCTTTCCATTTTCCTGCATAATATTTTCTGGTGCTGGGCCTTCTGGCCTTTGTGATAATGTCTAGGACCTGTTTGCTTAACAGGGGCCCCTTGTTTGCCTTTACAGTATTAGCCATGCTGATAGTTTGAGAGTCTGCTAGTCTGGGTGCAGCATCCCCCCTGCCCCCGAGTTAAGAGGTCTGAGATCAGGGGGAAGCTGCCTGGGGAGGCTGCAAGGTCAAGCTGCACAGTAAGGGGTACCAATGTTGTCTGGGCCAATTTGGAGCAATAAGGATGGCCTTTGGTCTCTCCTCCCTTATTGTGGCCAGTAACCTTGGAAATAAGAGGCAGAGGAGGGAATGGGTACACAAAGAGGGTGTTCCAAGGGAGGGTCAAGGCACCCACCTTCCACGGTAGGTGGTGACTCCCTGGTACAGAATTTTTTTCAGCTAATGGTTGGGATGTGAAGCAAAGAGATCCACCTTCGGAGTCCCCCCACGCCCGAGTGATTTGTAAAAAGATTCTTCTGTGGATCTGCCATTCATGGGGGTCCAGTAAGTTTCTGCTTAAGTGGTCTGTCAGGGTGTTGTTGACACTCGGTAGGTATTGGGCTATCAGGTGTAGTCCCATGGAAGAGGCTGCCAGTCAGAGGTTCATGGCTAGCCTGCACAGAGGGTAAGATTGGGTCTCTCCCTGTTTGTTGATGTAACACATTACTGTGGTGTTGTCTGTTTTGTTAAGGCGCATCCCTGGCGTGACGTGGGGTTTGAAGTGTTAAACAACAAAAAAAAATAAAACTGCCCTGGGCTTGCTGGCGCAAGCACGCACAGGAGGCTATTGACCTATAGCATATTACAGTACTCAGACCCTGTTGCTTCTGGCTACCCACACATTGTTTATGAGCAGTGGCAGCTGCTGCTGTTTTGATAGATATGGCAGCACCATTGACATTAGGACATGACACTATATTAGCAGTACCTTATGCGGTACAAGCATTACTTTTAAAAACAAAAACTCAATATCTTTCTAATACTCACCTCACTAAATATGAGTTGTTTATTAAGTAATCCCGCTGTTCAAATTACACGTTGCCCACCACTAAACCCTGCTTCATTAATTCCAACTAGTGACGAGGGCGAACCACATGACTGTGTGCTTGTAGTTAACACTGTTCTGTCTCCTACATTAGATTTGCAAGATGTTCCTTTGCTTAATCCTCATTTAGTTCTTTTTGTACATGGATCCTGTTTACAAAATAATTTTGGCGAACTTCAGGCTGCATGGTCAGTCTGCTCGCCATCTGAGGTTTTATAAACTGGACAATTACCACCTGGCACTTTCGCATGCATGTAAAATGGCCAAAGACAGATCTGTTACTATTTATACTGATTCACGTTATGCCCATGGTGTTGTTCATGATTTTGGTACCCTATGTAAGGAAAGGGGATTTCTGACATCCTCTGGGGCACAAATTAAAAACTACCTGTATATTGATCACCTATTGCAGGATTTATTATTACCTTCCAAAATTGCTGTTGTCAAGTGTACAGCTCACCAGTCTAACGACTCCCTAGAAGCTAAGGGAAATAATTTAGCTGACTGGGCTGCCAAGCAGGCTGCTCTTTCAAATACTGTTCAGGGAAAATTTCTGCAGCTTATATTACAGCCACTTTTGACACTACTGCATTTAAAGCTTTACAAAGTGAAGCATCGGAATCAGAAAGAAAAACATGGCTGGCCCACAATTGTTTCCAATGCTCTGATTCAATTTGGCAGCACCCTGATGGCAGATTAATTTGCCCTACATCCATGTTAAATTCTCTTATAAAAGCGTGTCATTTGCCAGCTCGTAGTGGCACAAGCATTGATCAAACAAATCCAGAAGGATTGGTTTGCCCCAGGACTTTCTGCTTCTGTGCAACATTTTTTGAGCATGTGCTCCATTTGTTTACAGCATAACATTTCAAAGGGCACTCTGGCTCCCGCTTAACCTGTTCCAAAACTAATGGGACTATTTTGTGCCTTACAATGGGACTTTATTGAACTTCCACCTTGTGCTTGTTTTAAATATGTTTTGACTATTGTTGATATTTTTTCGGGGTGATTACAAGCCTACCCATGTGTTAAAAATGATGCTATTTCAGTTGCAAAAAGATTGCGTTATGAATTGATACCGTGTTTTGGTGTTCCTTGTCAAATACATTCTGACCGAGGAACACATTTTACTGCTAAGTTAGTTGATTCATTGTGTACAATGTTAGGCATTACTTTGAAATTTCATTGTCCATACAGACCACAGGCATCAGGTATTATTCAACGTAAAAACCAGACCTTAAAAACCAGACTTGCTAAAGTCACTTCAGAAACAGGCCCAACTTGGGTACAGGCCTTACCACTAGCCTTGCTTTCTATGCGGTCACAACCGCATCCTCTGAAGGGTCTTTCTCCACATGAAATTCTCATGGGTCGCCCTTTGCGTATGCCCATGACACCACCATCACCTTTTTCTGAATATGATGCATTTGATAATGATATTCTTTTGTATTGCAAATCTCTTGTTTCTTTCTTACAGTTTCATCACCGACAAGTAGCAGCTGCTCAACATCTTCCTGATCCTTTTCTAGCCTCTGCTTTGCAACCAGGGGATTGGGTCTACGTTAAATCCTTCTCTACAAAAACAGCGCTCCAGCCGCGCTGAAAGGGGCCCTTCCTGGTTCTTCTAACGACGTCATCTGCTGTGCGACTGCAGGGATCTATAACTTGGATCCACATTTCACACGTCAAAAAAATTGTGCCATTTGAAGATCAACAGCCTCTACCTTTTTCAACTTTAGATTCTCCTCCCATTGCTACTCATACTCGCAGTAAAACTGTTCCAGTACCTGACTATGCCTAATATTTACCCTTTTGGAAAACTCCAAACTTCGGACACTACGCAAGCTCAACCACCATTTCCACAAAAATATTGGACCATCATTTTGGTGGTCATTCTTGTTGTACTATTATTTTTGCTGTGGCCATTTTTATTTCCTGCTCCATCGACGCATCACACCAAGCGAGCTATTTGGCAACCACCTTTCAACACCTATCAAGCCATCAAATATGTTTATGCTTCTATATTCAACGTCTCTAACTGCTGGCTCTGCACTTCCATTCCCTCCGTACATGGGGGATTGTCACTGGCTGCGGCTCCACTAAGTATCATTGATACATGGACTAGTCTACTTGACAACACTGCTAACATTACGTCCAGTAAATCCATTGCATTATAACTTTCTCTCTGTCGCAGTGGCACCGTGTTTCCTACGGAATTACTCAAGTCAACATCACTGGACTCGAAAAATGGGACAAAGTATCTGCAACATGACAATCGAATACCAATGCAACTATACAGAAAGAAAATGCCTAGCTTCGGGCTGTTGAGTTTTATTTGATGCCATTGAGCCGACATTGAAAAATGCCTCATTATTTGGTTCTCACAGTATCGTATTTCTTGCCATATTCCATGACATAACTACGGGCAGTGACCATTCTTCAAATGTTACCACCCTGGTGCAGGACTGTTATTTTATATGCGAAAGAAAGGTCTATAAATGGCTTCCAGAAAACTGGTCTGGTAGCTGTTTCTTAGGTTATTTAGTCCCAGCCATCCGACATACATCTGCCTTACCTCAAGGAAAAATTTGGAACGTGCAAGAGGTTAAAAAGCCTGCCAATCCATTAGGCCAAATTGATGTATCATGGATTTATCATCATGACTTAGCTCATGCTGACACCAAAGTTGTATCTCATATGGACTTGTGTGATGACGTCATATCATGGGCTGGTATCATTCCAGCATACGTAGCAGCAAATTCAATCTGGAAACTGAAAACACTGTCTAAATTGCTTTAAGTATTAAGCAATGCCACATTTTCTGTCTTAGAACTAGTAACTGATGAACTGACTGCTATGAGAGCTGTAGTCCTCCAAAACCGTATGGCTCTCGATTTCACCCTACTTGCGCTTTAATCCAGAAAGAGTGCTGTACATTTATTCCTGACAATCAGCACGAAATTGAAAGTCATCTCGAATTCATTCAGAGAGTCTCCGAACTCTCTAAGGCCAAGGAGGCCGATAACTCAACGTGGGCATGGCTAACCACCCTGTTCTTAGGTTGTGGAGGTGGACTTTTAAAGTTAATTCTATTAATCACAGTATTAGCTCTTATTGCTTTCTTGTTGTGTTTTTAATCAAAGCATTGATTTTGAAATTAATGTCTTTTAAGATTATTAAAAAGGTGCCAAAGTTTTATAAGCCTGCAGTTATGGATGATGAAATAAAAATATGTGACAATGTTGAAGGAACTAGACACATGGTTATGTTAGACTTAGGGCAAATGTATGATAGACTAAATGGTGATGCTTACACAGCATCAAATGGGGGATTGTGGAATATGAATGGTCAAAGTATGTATTCAAGGAGATTGAGTATGTGAAAACCTGTATGTTTCGAGATGAACTTTGTACTATGAACTATTGAGTACACTGTGAATAGTGGAAAAGTACTGGAAAACAAGAGCCTGTTTGATAGCAGGAAATGTGCCTTATATGGAAGTATATCCGATTTTCTTTCTCTGCTTAGAGATGTAGTAATGTGAACTGCTTTGAGCCTACGGGTAAACCACTGACTGGTTAATTGTCTTTTGTACTATTTTAATTGGTCTAGTTTATATTTTTGTATGGTCAGCAATATCACCAGCATATAAGCTTATGCATTCCTTTGTTCAGGGAGTCTCCCTGGTACTTTCCAGTAGGATCCCACACGTGTGTAATAAATACCACCGAAAGACAGGAAGAAGTGTCTTGTCTTCATTTAAGATAAAATGTTAAATACAACAGAAGGATGTCAGACCCTTTTGTACTGCCATCGTTTCCTTCTGGTTGATGTGCAAGGGAAGGTGCTGGACATCCCAAAGACCTTGGGTGCACTTGCCTTCTAAGTGAGTGCCCCAAGCTATGTCTGAGGTGTCTATGGTCATGGTCTGCCCATTTGGATGGAGGGTGAAGGAAAGACCCTTGTTCTGGACAAAGGCCCCTGCCCAACAGAGAAACTCAGCCTTTATACAGGGGATCAAAGGTAGAGATGTCTCTCAAGGCTGAGAGCGCTGACAACAAAGGTTCTTTAGGTACCACTGAAGTTTTCTCATGTGAACCCTGGCCAGAGGAATTAGAAGGATGCAAGATGCCATGTACCCCAAGGCTTGCAGGAACTTCCTCGCAGTCAGGTGACTTCTTGAAGTAAAAGAGATAGGCAGGAAGCTCTGTTTTTCTGGGGATAGGAAGGCCATTTAGGATGTTGTGCCCAGCAGTGCTCCCAAGGAAATAATTTTCCTGGAGGGTGTTTGCCTTGATTTCTCCCTAAGGAGCTTAGGAGGATTTTGACAAAGAGGAGATCCTTGAGGAGCTTTTCTTTGCAATCTGCCTGAATGAGGCAGTCATCCAAATAAGGCTAAATTTGCATATTTTTCTGTCTGCAAAAGGCTAAGGCCCCGCGGGGCTAAACATTTGCTGAATACTCTGGGAATAGTAGATAAGCCAAAGGGTAGCGCAGAAAACTGAAAGTGTTGTGAACCTGCTCTGAAACAAAGGCATTTCCTGCAGGATTCCCTTATGGGAATGTGGAGATAGGCATCTTTTAGATCTAGGGTCACTAACCAGGCGATTTTTGTCAGCATAGGCAGCAGCTGCTGCAAAGTTAGCATTTTGAATTTGGGGACCACCAGGAAGGTGTTCTGAATGGATAGACCAAGGATGGGGTGCCAAGTGCCCTCTTTTCTTGGAATAAGGAATAGTCTGGAATAAAAGCCTTTGCCTGTTTGATCTGAGGGGACAGTTTCTACTGCCCCTTGGGATATGAAAGACTGGACTTGTTTCAATGTCTCTGCCCACTAATTTGGAGGTATATCGGGGTACCTTCTTGAAACTGGGAGTTCATTCAAGAAGAAGAGAAATTATCTTTAAGACCCACTGGTCCTTTGTTACAGAAAGCCAAATTTCTTTCCAGAGGGAGAGCCTTCCTCCTAGTTTTTGGTGAGTGAAAAGAGAGTGTGTGTGTGTGTGTGGGGGGGTCATTGGGAGTTTTTGCCATAGGGGGATGGCTTAGAACTCATTGCCTTTGGAGTGGAAGTGGTTCACGGTTTGGTTCTCTGCTGTCCCTTGCCCCTGTCTGCTAGGTGAAGGAAAGGGCCAGTGTTTAGAGGGAAAATTCCTACTGAACCTAGGAGGTTGTACCTGAAGGAAATCTTACTGTTTGCATAGATTTTGCACTGTCTTGCATCTTTTTAAGCACCTCTTCTGCTTTTACTCAAAACAAGTGGTCCTTATCCAAGGGTGCATCAAGTAATTTAGATTTGACATGATTAGGGTGAGGTTGTTCCTTCAACCATGCATGTCTCCTAATGACAGATCCTGACACTGCTGCCCTGCTTGAGGCTTCTAGGGCATCATAGCCACAATGCAATGAGTGTTTAGCCACTTGACAAGTAGAGTGCAGTAAATCTGCTAACTCTTTCGAATTGGCAGCCAGGAAAGGTTGAAATCATTTGTTTTAATAGTTCCAAAGTGTGTTGTTGATATTTTAACACGTGGAACTGATAGTTGAGTACTCCGATAGCTAAGGTTGCAGAGGTGTATACTTTTTTACCTCATCTGTCCAGAGCTATGGAGTCCTTGTCAGAAGGAATAGGATTCTTTGCAGAACTAGCCTTAGCTCCTTTTTGATCCCTGTGTAATGACCTCTGGGTCTGCAGCAGGATTTCTGTACAGGTATTTGTGAGAATCCAGTACTCTGTAATACCGGTCAGGTTTTCTGGAAGCGGGGGGAGGGCATCAGGAGTTAAGCTGGATTCATGGAAGACATCAACAACCTCTAAGATTCGAACGGATAGCCAAGGGTCTGTGCTTGGGCAGGAAACTCTCTTAGTCTTTTCTTAGACTGAGGGAAGTCCTGTGATTCCCAGTGGAAATGTTCCCTGAGGGTGTGAAGGGTTTCCCCGTAGGAAAGATCTTCTGGTGGGGAGGCAGAAGGAATGGATTCCTCTGCATCTGAATCCTCATAAGCAGTAAGAGGTTGTTGTTCCTCTTCAAAATCTGAATAATCAGACTCCTCAGAATCCTGTTCCATCAGTATTTCAGGGGAAGGGTCTCTTTTCCTTCTAGAATGTGCGGCCTGACTACCACTGATAAGGGTGATAAGATCCTCTGCCATTTTAAGCATTTAAGCCTGGGGTGGTGGAGCAGGAGTAAAATGGTGGTTAGAGGTAGTCGTCCTAGGACTGGCTTTGCCTCTAGGCCAAAGAGTATCCAACGGTCTGAGAGAAACGGTAGTCGGAGAAGACGTCGTTTTTTTTGTCTAGATTTGGTAGTGCGAAAAACCTCCTCGGAAGCCGGTGCCTGCGTAGCGGCTCCGGACCCAACCAAGGCAGAGACAACCAAAGGCTTGGAAGATGAAGAAGATTTCTGCGGCATACTGGAATCCGAAAGGGTCTCCGTAGAGGCTTAAAGAAGGTATCGGGAATCAGGGGCTGCGAAGGTGCCTCACTGAATTCTGGAGAACTGACGACTTGCTTAGAGGTAGAGACGTCGGAAGGCTTAGCCTTGTGTGGTCTATCACTATCTTTATCCTTACATTTTTTCAGAATGTTTACTGATTGTTGGCTGACGGATGTCATTTCGGAATGTGAAGACGGAAGATGAAAATACCTGGCTACAAAAAGGGCTCTACGACAATGGTTCTCACGTTAAAGAGGGCACAGAACAGGCAACGGTGGACATTGTGGTCTGGGCCTAAACAAGTGACGCAGTATGAATGGAAGTCTCGGTGTGGTATCTGCAAAAGGATCCCCAATGGAGTACTTAGATTTAGACGTTTTCAGCTGTAATTCAAACTCTGGTAGCGAGCGACCGACACACTTGCAAACTGCTTCTGCTACGGGCTCCACCGCAAGAAAGACTGATGTAATGGTGTCGGCTGTCTTCCTTTATAGCACTGATGTCCTGACATCAGACAAGCGACAGCAGCTAAAGTAAAAAACACTGATTCTGGTATTCGGGATGGCTGAGGGCTACCACGGCAGGGATAACCCATAGGTGATGACTGCAACAGTGAAAAATGAAGAACACCAGGGCTATGAGAATGAGCTTGGATTCGCACAGTTTAGCTTTCAGAAAAAAATCTCATGATGACAGGGAGAAGATGGACTGCATATAAGAGACCTGGGTAATTTCATCTTGAGAGGGAGGGCATGTAGGAAGGGCCAGGCGTCAAGAACAGACAGAAATGTGCCTGGGAGTCCAACCCTGTGAAGGGATTAAGGAAAAGTTGCTGCATCTGGCATCTGAAGAACAGGCAAAATGATCACAACAATACTCTTCCCACTATTGGTTAAAGATCATCTGTGCTGTGGATATGCTTAAAGACCACTTGTGAGGCAACAGAAGACATATGTTTAGTTTGTCCACTAAACAGCTGGCTTGAACCAGGATGTGCACTGCTACAAGTAAGGGCTGTGAATTGATAGCAAACTCCCAAACCCTCATAGCTTCAAGACAGGCAGTGTAGGGTTTGATTCCCTCCTATCTGCTGTTATACCACACTACTGCCATGTTGTTGGCGAAAATGGTGAGTACATTATCAAAAAGGTTTCCTTGCAAGGCCAGCAGTAGTAGAAGGACCTTTCTCATCTCCAGAATACTGATGTGCTACTGAGCCTCTGTACTGATGTTCTCTGGACAGTCTGCCCCAGGCAATGCCCCCCAACCATCCCAAGACAGATGACTCTGTAGTGACTATAACAGTTGAGAGACAGGGTCATCTAGATGCCAAGATTTTGTGGCTGAAAGAAGTTGTGACAATATCTGGAAAAGCTGACTGTTTGAGGAATTGGGTCATGTATTTTATTTAAAAATACATTATGTACTTACCATAACGTTCCATCTGAGTTGTTGGTTTCCATTTGTCTTCAACCTGAGGGACTCGAATCCAGCAAGGATCTGACTAGGCCGCATAATCCACCATCGAATCTGCACTCCAAACTCCTCCCCTACCCATAATGCCCCATCTCCCTCCTCCTCTCAGATCGAGTTTGTTGCAGAACAAAAGCATCCCAACCTTGACAGGGTCTACATTACAATGTCGAACTCACAGGAGTTCGAACGCTGTAAAATCAAACCGTAAAGTTCGAAATCCAATAACAACGGAAACAGCGATTTTTTTCCCGTGGGGTGATCGCTGTTCCGTAACAACCCCCCCCCCAAAAAGTACACTTTAAACGTAAACTAAAGTGGGGGGCTTCAACCCCCCCAACACAGGGGCTGTGCTCCCCACACTCCCTTACTTAAATATACCAACTCCGAGATTGCACCACAGTGGAGGAAATAGCAAAGCCCCGAAAACAGCCCACCAATTATTTTCCCTGGGAAAAAAAATTGGTGTGCCGTGGCTTCGCTATTTTCATATTTTGGACTTTTGGGTTCGATATTACAACGTTCAAACTTTTACAAGTTAGACATTGTAATATAGACCCCCTAGACAATATGCCTATAAACCTGACACAACCCACAAAAAGCTTATCAAAGGGAAGACTAGCCAGGATACAGGGGCTATAATTCTTCCATCTGGTCCACTACACAGCCCACACAAGGCAGGGGGAAGGAAGAATGGAAGGTTAAAGACAAATGGAAAACAACTCAGATGGAACATTATGGTAAGTACAAAACTTATTTATCTGAAGTTCTTGCTTTCATTTGACCTTCAACCTGAGGGACAGAGTCTCCAGCTACCAATAAACCTTGGTAGTTCCTCATGCAAGGATGTTCTGAAGCATGGCTGAGCCAAATGATGCGGTGCCCCTGGAAAGGTGGTCTAATTTATAATGGGAGATAAATGTGTGTGATGAAGCCCAGTTAGCCGCAGAGCAGATATCATCTAACGAAACCCTGGACCAAAAAGCCGCCATAGTAGCAAGAGACATGCCCTGGTGGAGATGGGCCCTTTGGCTCAATAGGCCAATGAAAGGCATTCAGAAATCCATCATGCAATAGTAACTTTAGAAACAGGCTTTCCCAAGAAAGGTGTGGAAATGGAAACAAAAATTTGGTCTGACTTAAAGGATTTTGTTCTATGCAAACAGAAATGCAGCTGCCTGTGAACATCAAGCAAGTGCAATTTATACTCTCCTTTATTTTGGTAATTTAGAAAGAAAACTGGTAAATTGACCTGGTTAATATTAGATTCTGATGCCATCTTCGGTAGAAAAGATGGATTAGTCCAAAGCGACACCTTATCTTTATGGAATATCATATAAGGGGGCTTTGACAGGTGAGGCTTGAATCTCAGAAACCCTTTTTGCTATGGTAATTGCTACCACAAAAGCTGTTTTCCATTACAGAAACTGAAAATCAACCATGGCCTCTGGTTTGAAAGGAGAAGAAACCAAGGCCTGCAGCACAAAGGTAAGAATCCAAGGAGGCATTGGGTACTTAACTGGAGGCCTAAGGAGAAAGGTACCTTTCAAAAAGGCCTTACAAAGTTTAGAAGAAGCCAATGAAGCCAAATTTTTGCCTATGTGAAAATTAGAAATTGCTGCCAGTTGTACCTTAACCGTACAGAAACTAGTGTCATGGTTAAAAATGTCAGTTAAAAAATCCAAAATGGCTAACACTGATGCAGTGAAAGGCTCCAGGTCATGCTGACAGGCCCAGATCAAGAAACACTTCCATTTACTACAATAAATTTTCCTGGTAGAAAATTTGTGAGCCACTTCCAAGATCTTCTTAACAGGAGAAGACAGCCCAAAAGTCCTAACTATCACGGGAATCACAGCAGCCAAGCCGTGAGCTTCAGGCTGACTAAGCCTTGGTGAGGAATCCTTGAGGGATGTGTAATCAGATACGGAACGAGATTTAGCATCCAAGGAGGACACATTTTACATGAGACTACAGTGTGGGGAAACAAACTTGGCAAGGGCAGAAAGGAGCAATGAGGATCAATGAGCTCCACAGCCGTCGAGCTTTCTGAATGAACTTGGGAATTAGAGAGAGCGGAGATTAAGCATACAGTAGACCGGAGGGCCAAACATGAACTAGAGAGTCTGTGGTGGACTTCCCCGGAGGGGGGTTCAGAGTGAAATACTCACTGCAGTTCATGTTGGAAGGACAGGTGAAGAGACTGCAGCAAGGCTGACCCCACTTTAGCAAAATCTTTTCCACTACTGAAGGATTCAAAGACCACTTGTAAGGCATCAGAATAGATCTGCTGAGCCTGTCTGCCAATATGTTGGATCTTCCCAGAATGTGTGTTGCCATTAGAAAACACTCCCACAATCTCACGGCTTTGCGACAAAGGGGATAAGATCTGGTCCCCCTGTATGTTGATATACCAGACTACTGACATATTATAACACATCTGTATTACAATAGCCCCTGGAGGAAGAAAGGCATGGGCAGCTTGCAATGTCAAAAGCACCACCATCATCACCAGGACACTGATATGCAGACTGGTCTCCAGAGAGGACCACATGCCTTGGACCATCCTTCCCATGCAATGTCTCCTAACCCAAGCAGGGAGGCCATCCATGGTCACCATGATCGCATGGGAGGGAAGAACAAACAGACGGCCCTAAATGAGGTCCGTGGATTGGAGCCACCAAAGAAGGGAATCCTTGCACACACAGAATAGTCGAACAGGATGTGACAAGGCAAGGTCTAGTAAAGACCATTGAACTGCTAAGGTCCACTGTAGAACTCTCATACGTGATGAGAGTCATCGTGGTTGCCATGGACCCCAACGCCCAAAGAACTGAGTCCGCTGAGGGAGGCTGGCTAAGAGAATATAAAGCACATAATGACAGAGTGATATCAGTCTGTCCGGGGGTAGAAACACCCTGCCCTGGGTAGTGTCCAATCGAGCACCTATGACATCCAGTACCTGCATTGGTACCAGCTGAGACTTGCTGAGGTTTATGGTTATACCCAGGCACTGAGCAATCTGAAGGAGATGATCCCTGGCTCAAATCAGTCGATGCCTGGAGGGAGCATAGATGAGACAATCGTTCAGGTAGGGAAGAGCTGAAACCCCCTGCAGCTGCAGGTGAGCCACCATCACTTTGCTGAACACCCAAGGGGTGGTGGTAGTCGAAAGGGAAGCACTTTGAACTGAAAGTGATTGGCTCCCAGTCAGAAGCAGAGGAACGTCTGACAGTGTCTGTTTATCTTGATATGGTAGTACATATCCTTGAGGTCCACCAAGCACAGCCAGTCATTTATATACAGGAAGGGCAGAATGGATTAAAGGGTGACCATCCAGAATTTCATCTTGGCGACAGACAGGTTCAGGATTAAAAGATCCAGAAAGGGTCTCAAGTCCCCCGTTTTCTTTGGCACTAAAAAGAACCTGGAATAAATGCCTGATCCGGACTGGTCTCGGGGGAACAGGCTGGCTGACTCGTTTTGCAAGCAGCCTAGTAACTTCTGTGGCTGCCTCCTCCCACTGACCGGGTGGCATGTCTGAGAGCTGTCTGTGGGGTACTGGGGGATGTGGAAAGGGAATGGGGTACCTCTGGATATGAGCTCAGAACCCAATGATCATTTGCAATTGCCTCCCAGGCCGTTGGGTGCAGAGATAGTCTTCCCCCAACTACCTCCACAGATGAGCAGTTGGGCAACACCTCAGGGTTGCTGAAAGGGTCTGTCTGGGAAGGAATAACGAGATCCTTGGTTCTTCAGACCCCCTCGGACATGAGGATAGCGTCTATCGTATCCCTCTCTGACTCTAGAGGAAGGCAAATCTGAGCATCTTGGGAAGAACTTTGAGACTTCCGAAACCACATCTTTTTAACCTCACGCTGATTCCTAGAGAAGGATTGTTGGGTGGAGAAGCAGATCCCAATGGCAGTCTTCTCGTCATTCTCCCTGGATTAAAGTATCACAAACCGTTTTTCTCAACAAGGTGGAACCATCATGGGGGCGTTCGTGAAAGACACCTTGAAAGGCTCCAAAAAAGCACAGAGCCAGACATACCGTCTAATGGCCACGTCTGTTCCCGCAGCCCTAGGGGTACCCTCAGTAGCATGCAATAGGAGCCTCATGGATGTATTAGAGATGGACGTGAGGGTGGCCATGTGAGATGAAAAAAACTCCTCTGCTGACATGGACCCTGGAGGCAGACTCAACGACCTCTTTGACCACGTCCCTCTACAGTCTGATTACATGTGCCAAATAATTCAACGCATACAGGGCAAAGATGGCTGATGCATAGGTCCACTTCCAAAAATGATCCATCTCCCGAGACTCCCTGTCTGGAGGATGGACCAAAGAGTTATCCTGCGCGAGTTCTTTTTTGGTGGCCAATGCCACCACCATATAATTGACCAGGGACCATTTGGACCAGTGTTGTCAATCTGATGGCGCACTGAGTACTTTATCTGGGCACCTGGAGATAGGCTCAACCATATCAGGCACCTTCCATGCCCTAGATGAGATTAGATCCACTAGGGGATCTGTGGGAGGGGACACCTAGGAGGTAGAGGGGGTCCTGTGCCAAACGCCTTCAGGATTACTGATTACATCTGGGTTGGGCTTCTGGGCAGACAACCCACCACACAGCAGAAGGGTCTCCAAAGAAGACATCCACCGGGGGTGATTGAGGGGAATCTCCCACTTCCCCAAGTCGGTATCATCTGTGAGGGACTCTGGTGGGGAGTGTAATTGCTTCCTCTTACACATACGCTTCTGAGGGAGTTCCTTGGGGTGTAATTCTAGGAAAGACTTGGAAGTCTCAGGGATATGGTAACAGGCTGTCCCTGAGGGGGCAGGGTGGCACACACCATCCCAGAAAAAGAGGGAGCCAGGACAGACTCCAAGGATGAAAGTGTCAAAGGTCTTGATGGAGCCCAGAGACCCTCTTGACCACCTCAAAGGCAGAAGGTGAGCGGATCCCCGAAATTAGAATGGCTGAGGTTATCTGCCACTCCCTACATTGAGGCGGGAGACAGAGCACAGTCTCCCAGCACAGAGATTCTTGGGAGGAAGGGCCGACCCTGAAAGCCACAAAGTTGACGCCATCACCTCAGATCCAATGCCGAGGCTATGGCTCCAAAAGTCAGTCAGCTCTGAGAAAGTTGGAGCCGAACCACTCAAGGCAATGGTCAGAGTCAAAGTACCAGGGACAATCAGCTCTGAACCCTCGACACTGGTGAACCACGAACCCAATAACTCTGAAACCTGGAGTTGTATCAGAGAAGGAGCAATAGGGAGAGAGGTGGACTGTATGGCCCTGTCACCAAAGGGGGATGGGGCAGTCAAAACTCCCAACTGGATCTGGGCCCAAATGAAATTCCTCATCATCCTGTCTACTTCGGCTTCAGACATGCTCCAAGAGGACCGGATAAAGATGCTGCCGACCCGGGCCTGGAGTGGTGCCAGGGGAAAGGGGAGAGTGGAGACCAAGCTCAGGAGACCTCTGGCTCCAGCAAAAAGTGAGGCAACTGGAGCCGAGGGCAGTTCAGGCTCGGATCCAGGCAGAACTTGGCCAGGGGTTTGACTGAGGAAGAGCGGTCTGGGGACCACTCCCTCAACCAATCCCACTCCATGGATTGGGCCTTCTGTCCGTCCCTGGACTTCTTGGTGGGAGGTTGAGTTCCAGAAGCCGGGGTGGAGGAAGAAGAAGCAGAGGCCTCCACTGGAGGGGGGAGAAGGCCTTTCAAGATGAGTTTGTTCCTTCTGTTGATCAATGCGTGGGGGTTGAAGCCCACGCAGCTCGAGCAAGAGGATTCCATTTGGCTCTGAGAATGTTGGAGCCGAACCACTCAAGGCAATAGTCAGAGTCGAGGTACCAGGAACAATCAGCTTTGAACCCTCGACAATGGTGAACCTCGAACCCAATGACTCCGAAACCTGGAGTTGGATCGAAGAAGGAGCAATAGGGAGAGAGGTGGACTGTATGGCCCTGGCACCAGAGGGGGATGGAGCAGTCAAGACTCCCAACTGGATCTGGGCCCAAATGAACTTCCTCATCATCCTGTCTACTTTGGCTTCAGACATGCTCCGAGAGGACCGGATGAAGATGCTGCCGACCCAGGCCTGGTTTGGTACCAGGGGGAAGGGGAGAGTGGAAACCGAGCTCAGGAGACCTTTGGCTCCAGCAAAAAGTGATGCAACTGGAGCCGAGGGCAGCTCTGGCTCAGATCCAGGCGGAACTTGACTGGGGGTTTGACTGAGGAAGAGTGGTCTGGGGACCACTCCCTCAACCAATCCCACTCCATGGATTGGGCCTTCTGTCCATCCCTGGACTTCTTGGTGGGAGGTTGAGTCCCAGAAGCCAGTGTGGAGGAACAAGAAGCAGAGGCCTCTGTTGGAGGGGGGGAGAAGGCCTTTCAAGATGAGTTTGCTCCTCCTGTTGATCAATGCGCGGGGGTTGAAGCCCACGCAGCTCGAGCAGGAGGATTCCAGATGAGCAACACCCAGGCAGAGCAGACACAGACTGTGGGCATCAGACGGGGGGAGCTTATATCCACACTCTGTGCACTTCCTGAAGCCAGGCTTGGGGGTATCAGCCATGGCCTTAAGGAAGAGGGGAACACACACACACACACACACACACACACACACACACAACAAAATGGGCAGAAAGTGGAGAGAAAGAGATAACCCCCCCACCGACGCTTGGCCCAAAAACACAACTTACAAAAAGCAGAGCCTGGAACTGAAGGATACACGCTGATGATAAAATGAGTAGCAAATGAGATCTGAGGGGAAGACGGAAACAGGGGTATTATGGGTAGGGGAGGAGTCTGGATCCGATGCAGGAGTATGCGGCCGAATATGCTGGATCAGAGTCCCCCAGGTTTAAGATCAAATGAAAGCAACAACATCAGATCGTTTGTTTACCAGGCGTGTCCGACTGGACTAGATATCCATTTTCAGTGGAGGTCTGGGAAGAAAAGCATCAAGAGCAATACAAAGATCTAGAGATACAGAGGTCAAAAGGTTACCATCAATAATAGTAATAGTTATACAAAGATCTAGAGATACAGAGGTCAAAAGGTTACCAAAAATAATAATAGTTATACAAAGATCTAAAGATACAGAGGTCAAAAGGTTACCAAAAATAATAATAGTTATACAAAGATCTAGAGATACAGAGGTCAAAAGGTTACCAAAAATAATAATAATAGTTATACAAAGATCTAGAGATAGAGGTCAAAAGGTTACCAAAAATAATAGTTATACCAAGATCTAGAGATACAGAGGTAAAAAGGTTACCAAAAATAATAGTTATACAAAGATCTAGAGATACAGAGGTCAAAAGGTTACCAAAAATAATAATAATAGTTATACAAAGATCTAGAGATAGAGGTCAAAAGGTTACCAAAAATAATAATAGTTATACAAAGATCTAGAGATAGAGGTCAAAAGGTTACCAAAAATAATAATAATAGTTATGCAAAGATCTAGAGATACAGAGGTCAAAAGGTTACCAAAAATAATAATAGTTATACAAAGATCTAGAGATACAGAGGTCAAAAGGTTACCAAAAATAATAATAATAGTTATACAAAGATCTAGAGATACAGAGGTCAAAAGGTTACCAAAAAATAATAATAATAGTTATACAAAGATCTAGAGATACAGAGGTCAAAAGGTTACCAAAAATAATAATAATAGTTATACAAAGATCTAGAGATACAGAGGTCAAAAGGTTACCTAAAAATAATAATAGTTATACAAAGATCTAGAGATACAGAGGTCAAAAGGTTACCAAAAATAATAATAGTTATACAAAGATCTAGAGATACAGAGGTCAAAAGGTTGCCAAAAATAATAATAGTTATACAAATAAACATAAGCACTGAAATAGATACAGAGGTCAAAAGGTTACCAAAAAATAATAATAGTTATACAAAGATCTAGAGATATAGGTCAAAAGGTTACCAAAAATAATAATAATAGTTATACAAAGATCTAGAGATACAGAGTTCAAAAGGTTACCAAAAATAATAATAGTTATACAAAGATCTAGAGATACAGAGGTCAAAGGGTTACCAAAAAATAATAATAGTTATACAAAGATCTAGAGATACAGAGGTCAAAAAGGTTACCAAAAATAATAACAGTTATACAAATAAACATAAGTGCTGAAATTATAATACAGCATACAATGTAGTACCCAATACAGAAATATACGTACAAACATTTTTAAGAAGGTTTATGAAGGAAAAAAATGGGTGTTAAGTTTCTATACATCAAATAATTTAGTTGCAAGAAGGGAGTACAAGCTAGGGAATAGTGGAGGTGTCATGATCAGTCAGGAGCTATGCGTGGGCCAAGCCAGTTGCTGGATAGATGTTCTTTCAGAAGATATTTAAAATTGGATGTTTTTTTTTTATTTATAATTTGATGAGTTATGGTGTCCCATATTTTGGCTATTTTATTAGAGTATAGAGAGTCTCTGAAAGTGTGTGACTTAGTGATTTTCAATGCAGACATATTTGAAGATCTCAGGGTTCTATTACTGTAGTAGGGACAAACCAGATTTTTATTTGATGCAGAGCAGTACAGTGGTGGGATGCTAATGAGAACTGCCAATTTTGTTGCAACAGCTGTCTAGTTTGGTCAGATCTGTTTTGTTTTTTTCAGATTTGGGAGTATGGGGGAAGCAAAGTATAGTGGATAGTAGGTGTGCTCTTGTGATGGACTGTCTGGCTGAGTTTGTCAGGAATGGCTTCACTCTGTAAAGTGAACCTAGTTTTATGTGGGTTTTCTTGATGACGTGGTAAGATGTTTGTCGAATTTTAGGTAGTTATCAATGATGACACCAAGAGGTTTAGTGCGAGACTGGTTCAATTTTGGTTGTTTGTTGATAGATGAAAAAGGGGGAGGTGCGGTGAATGGATTTGTTATTAGAGATGATCATTAGTTTGGTTTTGCTATGGTTAAGAATTAGCCGATAGTTTGTGAGGAAAGGATTCAATAACTGAAGGATTGTTGGGTTATATCTTGGAGTGTGATAGTGAGGGTGCAGTACGGATGAGAGGAGCTGTCTGCATATTGGTCTATGTGGCAATACTAGTGGTAGTGTAGAGTTTGTTGGTGAATATCATAAAGAGGAGCCTTGTGGGGCACCAATAGTGACGTGTAGTAGAGGGGAAGAGGTCTTTTTGCCATTAACAGTTTGTTGGTGATCAGAGAGGTAGTTTTGAAACCATGCTATGGTTGTTTGATTCAGGTTTAGAGATGAGAGGTCATTAATTAGAATGATGTGGAAAATGGTATGAAAAGCTCTGGACATATCTAGGAAGGTAGTGGAAATTAGTAGACGATTATTTTTGAGAAAGTTTACTGTATTGGTGAAACTTAGGGCAGTTGTGAGTTAGCTAGTAGATTACTGTGTAGTAAGTAATCGATAAGTTGTGAGTGAATACAGTTTTCTAAAAGTATGGAAAGTGGAGATAAATCAGCAACAGGTCTACAACTGGATAGTTCAGTACAAGTGCCACCTTTGTGTAGAGGGGTGACATAGGAAATTTTCCATATTTTAGGTAGATATTGTCCAGTGATAGATCTGTTGATTAAAAGAGAAATAGGATAAGAGCATCAGCAGCTAATTTAAGATATTCTTTTGGAAAGTGATCTGCAGAAAGGGATGTGGTTGGAGTTTGTTTAGCAGTTTTTTATGGTGCTGGTTTGTATGGGATGGAAGGTAAAAATAAAGTAAGAGTTGAATTGAGCTGCTATCTTTACTGTGGTGTTACTAGTGGTAGGGGGTTGGGTTTGTCCAAGGTGCAGTAATTGATTGACAGAATTCCAGAATTTTTTGGGGATTATTTTAGTTCTTTTGTTGGATTGCAGTATAATAGTACTTTTTTTGTTCAATCTGATTTGTATTTTGGATTTGTTTCTAAGTTGCTGGTATTTTTCAAGTGAGGTTTGGTCTTTGCTGCTGTGATATAGGTACCAGGCTTAATTGCGTTCTTTTAGTGCTTGTTTGTTATCTTTTGATAGATAGCCAAGTTACATAATTTGGTTCGACACGGATTTCTCTACAAGATATCAACTTTTTTAAGATGTCAAGGAATTTGGTATTAAAGTATTGGACAGCAGAGTTTAGCTGGAGAGTTTTTTAGTGGGGAGCAGTCACAGTGTTGTAATAGCAGTTTAAACATATTGGTTGAAATGTTTTTTTGTTGTAAATTAGTCTGTAAGAGGGATATTTACTGGGGCATAATCTGTGTCTGAGCACATAGGTGGGAAGATGATCACTGAGGCTATCTGGGTGGCAGCCAAAATCATAGATCATTGATGGCTTGTTGGTTAAGATCTAATCAAGTATGGACTGCCTTTTGCTCTGCTTGTCTATGCTGGTCGGGGAGTGCATTATTTGGCTGAAACCATGCAGGTTTATAAAGTTAGAGGCGCAGTTGGAGGTGCAAGTAAACCAGTCCAGACTGACATCTCCCACTATGATAATTTCTTGGTTGAAAGTGGTGCATGACCAGTGAAGGTTTTCAATAGCTGATTGGTCATTACCATGGGGGATGTAGATGGCTATTATGATGACATGTTTGCTGGGGTTAATTTCAAGGCTAGAAATCAATATTTCTGTGTTGTTGAGGCCTGGTGGATGTAGGTCTAGGCGAGATAGTTTTAGTGTATTTTTATACTATGGCTAAGCCTCCTCCACATTTTTGCAACCTGTCAAGTCTGTGGATGTTATAAACAGATGTCAGAATTTCATTATCTTTCATACAGGGTTTTAACCAGGCTTCTATTAAGATTGCTATGTCAGGTGTGTAGAGGGAGAGGATTGCATGGAAGCTGTGTATTTTGTTTAAGCTCTTTCATGTTCATGTTGATAAGCAGTAAGTCTGAATTACTTCTTTGTTGTTTAGTTATAAAGTTGGGGTGATTGTTGTGTGGGGTTTGAGGTGCTTGTTGTGAGGGTTTGGGGCCTGGTTTAGGGTGTCACCACTTTGCTTTAGTTGTGTTGCCTTTTTTAATTTCTCCACGTCTTTTGGGTTTCTAATACCATGACAGGAATGGACCCCATTCCCAAGTCAATGTACGATTAAAGTTCATGAAATTAGTATTGTTTCACTCTTTGATGTTAGCCAAAAGTGCTCTTCGCAGCATAATGTGCCCAGTAATGACTCCTCCTGCAATTCGTACTGTGTTACATGAATTGGTAACATATCTAAATACGTTTGTAAATTCTATTTTATAAGACCAGTTGCTCCTACTACTATCGGAACTGTCTGGGTATCTTTCTTCCACATGGCTCTCGTTTCTGCCTGCAGATAGAGGTATTTTATAACTTTGTCTCTCTCTGTACGCAAGACACTATAGTCACTATGTGTAGCGATTTCAATGATCAATGCTACTTTTGTCTTCTTTTCTTGGACCACTATATCCGGTTTTCTAGCATCTATCTTTTAGACTGTTGGTATGGGGTGATCCCATGTGATGTAAACTTCATCATTTTGTATGATTCCCTGTGGCTCATGTTTCATGTTTTTCAGCCACTTCAATACCATAATGTTTGCACAATCTCGCTACATTATTATGCCTTTCGGTATAAGGTCCCTCTGCCATTAGGGAGTCGCAACCAACAATAAGGTGTGTGACTGTTTCCAATTCGGTTCCACAAAACCTAGGTCTGTTTCTCCTACATGTTCAATAGACTTAGTAAACAAGCGTGTACGTAGTCCACTATCTTGGGCTGCCAATATTAACCTTTCATTTCTTGATGTAAATTCACCTCTCCTTAACCATTCCTGCATTTGTTCTTGATCAACACGAGGCTCTTCCGGAAGTTTTCTATACTTGCAACTATGTTTATATTTTTTCCACATTTCTTGCCTTCTCATCTGGTCCTTCACCTTATATTCTTTCTTTTGTTTTTTATCACATTCAGTTGCTGCCTGGTTTTTATTATTTATTTTTATTTATTTATTGACCGGGTTTGTCCAACTGGGCTTGTGGCCCATTTTCAGTGGAGACCCGAAGAGAAAAGCTCAAGTAATATTTTTTAAAAAAAGTACAATTTTAAACAATATTGATATAATAGCAGTTATAGCAAAATGATTCACATATGTTGGGATAAATGCATAAAGTTAAAGTTGCATTAAAAAGAAGCTAAGTAACAATTTTACATTGATATAGTTCAATAGGTCAACAGTTAACATTTTTTGTTTGTATAAAATTGTGCAAATGCATAGTAGACATTGGAGAGAGAGGTGTAATGAGGTACTAAATATGGACCTTTTGAGGGTACATAAAGGGAAGGAATACTAGGCAGGGTCATGGCAAGGGCAGGTTCTTGAATTGAGAAAACAAGCTTTTAGTTCATTTTTAAAGTGTGAGGTGTGGGAGACTGAACGTAAGTCAAGGGGAAGTTTGTTTCAAGCATAAGCAAGGGAGTGTTTGTAGAGTAGTTTGCCTACTGACCTTTTTGGGTGGTAGATATCAAGTAATTGTTGGTTAGAAGTACGGAGGGTCCGGGATGGGATGTAGATGGAGACTAAGGAAGCTAGAGATGGACAGAAGGAGGGTTTATAAAGAATAGAGTGTAGCATATGAAACTGATAAGAAAGCAGAAACTGGGGAAGTTCAAGCCATTGAAGAGAGTTTAAAGAAATGCAGTTGTATGGGGAGTTAGTAATGAATCTGGCTATTTTACGGTAAGTCTGTTGCAGCTTGTTTAGAGTGGAGGCCTGGATATTGGTAAGAATTGGGGCGGCGTATAAGAGGGAGGGGAGGAGGAGTGCCTGGCCTGGCCTAACCACTTCTGGTTTGATTTCCATTCCTGCTTGACGTCGATATGTCTCTGCTAAATTAAGCAGAGATGTCATCTTAGATTTATTCTCCTCATGTTTCAAAACATTCACCACATTTGGATCTTGTGAGGTCAGTAGATATGTGTGGAGTCCCACGATTGCAGATCTACACATGTAATCAATTTCAAGGAGGCCCATCCCTCCTTCAGAATGGGGAATATATAATCTTGGTATACACTGCTTTTTATAAATCATTTGGTGAGCATTATGCATCCTTCTTGTTTAAATATCCTATCTATCCAACACTTTTTGGGGGCCAGCCAATCACTCCAAAACTATAAGTGAGGATGGGAAAAGCAAATTGATTTATAGCTTGGATCTTATTCCTAGGTGTTAATGCTGTTTTCAAGATTAATTTAAGTCTTCTAAAGTACACCTTACTAAGCTTTATTCATATTTGTTCATGTTTTATTGCTAATCCTTCATCAATTCCCAAGTATTTATACACCCCCTCTTGCTCAAGTTCTTTTATATCACATTCTTGCCCAAACTGATGTTTTCCTGTTGCTGCAATTTTCTTTTTTAAAGGTTGCTTTTGCACATTTATCAAGACCAAATAACATTCCAATATCATCTGAAAAAGTTTTGACAACCTGCAGCTGTGCTTTCAGTTCCTCATCTGATGAGCTATACAATTTTAAATCATCGACAAACAGAAGATAAGAAGTCATTAGACTTTGTTTTCGAGAAGCCAAACTATAGCCATGACCTAAGCTGTTAAGTAAACAGCTTAATGGATTAATGGCAAGGCAAAATACCAACAGTGACAGGGAGTCACCCTGGAATATCCCCCTTTGGATTTTTATCCCTGGGATAATAATTTGTCCTTTACCATGGCTTAATTGCAAAGTGGTCTCCCACTGTTTCATGGTTACTGTAATGTAATCAATCAGTGTAGGATGTACCCTATACATTTTTAAGCACTCTTTTATCCATGAATGTGGGATACTATCAAATGTTTTTTTATAGTCAATCCATGCCATAGATTCTTCCCTTTCTTACAGTTCTCCACTATAACTTTAACAACAAATGATCTTTTGTTCCACATGACTTTCTTTTATTGCCCTTTTGTTCTACTGCCATAATTGAGATTTCTTCTAAACGACTATAAACTCTGTCAGCGTCAATCCCCGCGTGTATAGTTTATACGTGTTGCCCTATATAGGTGTGCATTTGGAAATTTAGATGCGTGTTTTGTGTTTTTTTGCAGTAAATACAGAGATGCAAATGGCTGTACATATGTACATGCGAACAGTTAGGAGTTGTGGTGCTATGATAATGTTTGCATAGTATGTGTGTGGTGAGGGGAGAAGTAGACAGGTAGGTGGGAGAGTGTTTAGAAATGTGTGTCTCTGATAGTGGGTGGGCTGGTAGCCGATTGTAAGATGCATATAACTGAGTTCAGAACCAACATCTAAAAATAATGTAGGTTAACTTATGTGGTAGAGTAGTGGTGCCATTACTTATTAGGATAAGCTAGGCCTCTGGGGGAAGGGGTCAGCTGTATGAGGTACAGTTACTTGGTAGGTGGGAGTAAGAAGAAAGAATGAACAGGGAGTTAGAGTGATTGAGTTATGTCATGGAGGGAGGGGGTAATGGAGGGGATGATGTAAAGGTGATGCTATTGGTTAGATTAGTTCTTAGGTGTGGCTTATTGGTATATGGTTAGGGGTATTGGGGTAGGTGGATCTTGGGGTACGTAAGGGTAGGGTGGGATAATCACTGCACCCTTAGTGTTAGCTGAAGGGGTCTTACATGGTACCTGGCCAAGCCAATTGCCTGTAAAGTTGCTGCCATTAAATGAAGGTTTGTAAGGTCATTGCAGCTGCTTGTTTGCTTTGTGGCAGCAAGTATGAGACTACGTGATGTATGGGAGGAATTTGGTGTACTGGAAGACATGCTGTTTTTAAGCTGGTTTACAGAAGAAAGCAGATGAATGTAAGTGACAGAGTTGGTTCCAGGTGAAACTTTGGAAGACTGATGGCCATCCCAAACGTCAGGTATAATCAGAGCAATTAGTTCCTTGCTTTCATAAGAAAATCTTTTAAAGTGGTGGCTATCAGCAAGTCATCTAGGTAAGGAAAGATCTTGATTTTCCACAGTCTCAAGTGAGTTGCTACTGAAGCCATATCCTTGGTAAATATTTTCGAGGGAGGGTAAACTGCAAGTCTCTGTAATGGTGATGACTGGCTCCCACAGGAATCATCTAGAGTCTTCTGGGATTTTTCTGGTAAGTGTCTTAAGATGCAAACAGCATATCCAGTCTCCTCCTTATACAAAACTATGGGTACACTGTGCTATGATCATCTGGAAGGGTCTTTTTTGAATGTACAGGTTTAGGCGACTGAGATCCAGTATGGGCCTGAGCACATCGGTCTTCTTGGGTGCCAAGAATGACCTTGAGTAAAACCCAGATCCTTTCTGGTTTGGTGGAGTCTCTTGTATTGCTCTTTTACTTACAGGGCTGGTGACTTCATGGACTGCTGCCCTCTTTTCCTAGGGTGGTGCATCTTATAGGGAATGATGTGATGGTGGTGGTGATGGGGCTTGAGAAGAGAAGTGAGGAGTCCCTGGATATAATCTCTCAGATAAAAATGTCCTGTTCAGAAGGCCATCCATGTATCACAATACAGACAGATGCAATCCTCGTCTGCCTCCAGACATCAAGCAACCCTTCAGTATCCTGCTGTCTGTTCCTGGGAAAATGTCCACAAAACTCCTAATTTTGCACTAAACCATCTGCCTCTGGGATGTGGCAGCTGAATGAGCCAATGCATTTGCAAAAGTTTCTATTGTTGTGTTGGTGGTTCTGGGTCTGCTGAGATGTTCTGAACCTGATGTTCTTTGTTCCCTTTTGATTCTTTATGAAGGACTTCTCGATAGTAACCATCTTGCTCTTCTGTTCACTTTGCTGCTACCTTTCCTTTTTGCCCAAATGATGTGGATTTATTGTAAAATTATACTTGCAAAGACTGCCCTGAAGTGTCCCACAAAAGCTGTGGGCCTGAGCCAAACCTGTCACCTCACAGTGATCCCTGAACCAGCTCATCTTACTGTTCTGTCTGCAGAATTATAGACTAGTAACACGGAGAGTGTGGCTACATTACCCACAGAAGCCCCTTGTGGTTTCACTTGCTTATGTGTACCCTTAAGTGGTAAATTTGTCAAGGTTTCCAGTGTCTTGTCTGATGGACCCCTCTGTAATCTTATCATATGTGTTAAGCAATGGATTGCTCTTATTGAAAAGGTACTAAATGCATACATCCAACTAATTTTCCAAGGTGATCCATGGTCCGAGGCTCTCTATAGGGAAGCTGAATCACCTAGGAATGATCTGGAGCCTCTTTTTAGTGGCAGCTAACATGACAATAGAATGTTAAAAAAGGTAACTTCTTCCAGTGCTGCCTGTCTTTTTAGCGGCAGCTAACATGACAACAGAATGTTAAAAAAGGTCACTTCTTCCAGTGCTGCCTGTCTTTTTAGTGGCAGCTAACATGACAATAGAATGTTAAAAAAGGTCACTTCTTCCAGTGCTGCCTGTCTTAAAAAGGGTCAAAGGAATCTATTGGGCGTTCTGGGGAATGGCTCCACCACGTAAGGTTCCCTCCATGCCTTTTGACAAACTAATTCTAACATCTTCTCATGGGGGGAATGGACCAACCAAGTCACCGGTGAACAATGGCAGAAGACCTCTAGAAGGATCTCTTACTCTAGGTTGGTGGGCCACAATCCCTTCCACATGGGTCTTGTGGATGGGACTGGGTGGAGCCTACACTACTTTGAGATTTGTGTATGGGACTCAAGACAAGTCAAGAGGTTTCTTATTGTCTTTTTGCATGTCCTCTTCGATGCGATACTTAGACAGGAATCATCTGACAAGTCAAGAGAGATGCTCATCCCAGACGGCCTGCACCTCCAATGACCTTTCCGTACCAGGTCCTGTTGGGGAAGAGATGATCTGCTCAGAATGCCACACGGGTAGGATAAGCAGGTGGAGCTGCTACAGCAGGTGCTTCTTTCAGTGGTATAAATCAAGACATTTCTTGAAAGCACCTCTCCTGTAAGAGCAGTCAGTGCTCAGTCCAAAGTCAAATGCAGATTACATTGAGGAGACGGTGCCCAAGGACATCTGTACTGGCAAACAGATCTTCAGCACTGAAGGGCTGAACACTGCCCATATCAGCACTAAACAAGGCTCCAAAGGTTTCAGGATTGACACCACTGTACTGATCTTGTAAGGCCTAGTGACTGCCGGCGCCAAGTGCCAAAGTCACCAGCGTAAGGCTCTTAGCATTGAGGAAAGGTTGCTGCATGTGCAGAATGAAATGTCACTGAATCTAGAAACTGCACAAATACCTAGTGCCAAATCAGGGCCTAAGGAAGGAGCCAAAGTGGTGGAGGCTATGGATCATTTCCAGCCACCCTGGAAACACAGATGATCACTGCTGCAATAGCCTTAGCTATATGGGTTATATCCTGTCTAGGACATACCAGCCATCTTCCAAAGCTTCAGGGCACCTTACATGTCCCCAAACTGTAAGCCTGCGCTGAGTTGACTAAATGACAAGTTTGGGCACCAAGACCTTCATAGCTTTCTGCCAAAACACAAACAGGGCGGCTGAGCCCTGAAAGTACAATACTAAGAAAAAATAAAAATAAATACTCACAGCCTGACATAAACAGCACTTCAAAAACAAGGAGGTTGGGGGGGGGGGGTGATTATTTAGAGTAGTGATCATTTGAACACCTGTTATGGTAAGTTTACTCACACAGCTGTACTATACATACATACAAATATTTCAAGCACGGGCATTAGTGCCCTTCTAGCTTGCCAATATACCCAAACTTTTAGTTATGTACTTACCATAACGATAGATGTATGTGATCCATCTCACCTACATTCATAACTGATCGGCTCCGACTCGGCCGATACACTAGCACGAAGTCTCTCATTGGCTGGGCCAACCTCCTTATCCCAGGATGCACCACGCCCAAACCGCCAGATCTTGTTTGCCCCACAACTCACTCACATGAGCCACTCCAACTGTACAATAGTGTTTCCTCCAGATCCAACAGGTAGGGGGAAGGAGGGCGGGTACGTAAGAATGTAGGCGAGATGGATCACATACATCTATCGTTATTGTAAGTACATAACTAAAAGATGTAATGCGATCCTATCTCGCCTACATTCATAACTGATGGGACAGCGTCCCTAGCACCTAGCACCTAGATCCTGGGAGGCTCACTGGAAAACACTCCTGAGCACTGTGAAACCAAGGGACGCTCGACCTCTAGAGGCCACGTCCAGTTTGTAATGAGAAATAAAAGTATGTGGAGAAGCCCAAGTGGCCGCTGCACATATCTCATCCACCGACAGTCTGGTGTGGAAGGCCACTGAAGTTGCCATAACCCTAGTAGAATGCGCTCTAACTGGAAATGGAAGGTCCCTTCCTGTTGATGCATAAATAAATGAAACACAATCCCTAATCCACCTAGCAATAGTGGTCTTAGTTACTGCTTTGCCAATCCTGTTATCTGCAAAGGCCACAAACAACTGGTCTGATTTCCTCTGCTGCTGTGTCCTATCCAAGAAAAACCTCAGTTGTCTATGCACATCCAACTGAAGAAGTCTGTATTCTGCCTTGATGGAAAATTTTGGAAAGAAAACTGGTAGCTCTATAGATTGCTGCAGACAAAGAGCAGAAGGAACCTTCGGAAGAAATGACGGGTTTAGTCTTAGAGATACTCTATCCTTGTGAAAGATCAGATAAGGGGGCTTAACAGAGAGGGCTTGAAGCTCCGAAACTCTTCTGGTTAAAGTAATAGCTACCAAGAAGGCAGTCTTCCAAGATAAGAACTTTTGCTCACAAGTGGCCACCGGCTCGAAGGGATGAGACATCAAGGCTTCTAAAACTAAATTCAAATCCCATGGCAAAACTGGTTGCGACACCAGGGGGCGAAGCAACCAAGCTCCCTTAAGAAAGGCCTTACACAACTTACAACTCATGAGTGAAGGCTCAAAGGCAACATGATAATTAGAAATCGCTGCCAATTGGACTTTAAGCGTGGAGACAGCGGAACCCTGTCTAAAAAGAGTTGCCAAAAATCTAATACTGCGGACACCGGGGCTGTCAGAGGGTCAAGGCTGTGCTGCTGGGCCCAAATGGCAAACCTTTTCCATTTATTAGAATATATCTCCTTAGTGGAAGCTCTGTGAGAAGAAGACAGAATCTGGACCACCTCAGGCGAAAGGATATGCTGTCTGACTAAGGTCGGAAGTGGAGCAGCCAAGCCATTAGCTTGAGAGTTCGCAGTGATGGATGGGCCTGACCTGAAGAGTCAGGAAGTCTGGAACTGGGTCCAGAATCCAAGGATCCTTCACTGCATACTTCCGAAGGAAAGGAAACCAAACTTGGCGGGGCCAGTGTGGTGCGATCAAAATCATGTTGCTTCCCAAGCAGATCGCCTTCTGAATCACCTTTGGCAGTAGTGGGACTGGAGGGAAGGCATAGAGCAGACCGGAGGGCCAATTTTGGACTAGAGCGTCCCTGGGTGACTCCCCCTGGAGGGGAATCAGGGAAAAGAAATTGCTGCACTTCGCGTTCCAGGGGCTGGCGAAAAGGTCGCAACAGGGAAACCCCCTCTTGGAGAAGATCCGAGCCGCTACTCGGCCGTTCAGGGACCACTCGTGAGGCATCAGAATAACTCTGCTCAGCCTGTATGCTATCACATTGGACTTCCCCGGAATGTGCGTTGCCACTAGAAATCTCTGGGAAGCGATCGCCCAATTCCACACTCTCATGGCTTCTCTGCAAAGAGGATAAGACCTGGTTCCTCCCTGCTTGTTCAGGTACCATACTACCGCCATATTGTCTGAGAAGATTGCGATGGTACCCATGGGAAGAGAGCTGTGAAGTGCCTGCAACGCTAGAAGCACTGCCCTCATCTCCAGGACATTGATATGTAAGTGGGTTTCGTGATCCTGACATGTGCCTTGAACCGTCCTGTCCAGATAATGCCCCCCCCATCCTATCTGGGAGGTGTCCGTGGTCACTGTGGCAATGGGGGAGGGGGGGGCAGAAGAGTCGCCCCTGGTTCAGGTTGGAGGAGAGCAGCCACCAACGAAGATCTCGCCGGCAGGTTTCTGTAATGAGAATCGGGTAGGACAAGGGCAGATCTTGGTACGACCACTGGGTCGACAGGAGCCATTGGAGAATTCGCATGTGCAATCTTGCCAGAGGGACCAGAAGAATGGCGGCCACCATCGACCCCAAAAGTTGAAGGACCATCCTGGCTGGGGCTTTGCTTCGGGGTAGTAAGGCTAGGACCTGGTCCTGTAGTATCTTTACCCTCTCTGTTGGAAGGAATGCTCGCATCTCGACAGACTCTAGCTCTGCGCCTATAAAGGCAACACGCTGTGATGGCAGCAATACAGACTTTTCCCAGTTGAATGTAATTCCTAATAAATGTCCCAATTCGATGGTAGCACTCACGGCTTGAATAAAAAGATGCTTGGTGGGAGCGGTGAGGAGCCAGTCGTCTAGATACGGAAACGCCTGGAATCCCAGACGTCTCAGGTGAGCCGTCACCACTGCCAGACATTTGGTAAACACCCTGGGGGCTGTGGTGAGACCAAAGGGCAGGGCTCAGAACTGGAAGCGACTGGCTCCTAGGCGGAAGCGTAAATGTATCCTGGACGCCCTGTTTATCTTGATGTGATAATAGGCGTCCTTGAGATCGATGGAGCACATCCATACTCCTTTTTCCAGCAATGGGAAAATGGATTGCAACGTGACCATCCGGAACTTGGACTTCTTTACGAAGTGGTTTAGGTGGCTGAGGTCCAGAATGGGTCTCAAGTCCCCTGTTCTTTTCGGCACCAAAAATAACAGAGTAAGTTCCTAATCCGGTCTGGTCTGCGGGGACTGGCTGGATGACTCGCTTTCCGAGCAGCTTTGCGACCACACTATGGCTGCTTGATCCCGTTGACTGGGTGGCACGTCCGGGATTTTCCTTGACGGTGGAGGGGGATGGATAAAGAGAATGGTCTAACCTCCGGCGATGATACGAAGCACCCACTGATCCTGAGTGATGGAACCCCAGGCCCTTGGATGTGTCGAGAATCGACCCCGACTAGCTCCGGAGACGCACAGTCGGACAGTCCCTCAGGGACGCTGGAAGGAGGAACCATGAAAGGATTCGCGGTCTCCTGAGTTGCGGGGGCCTCCGCCGCCTCTGGGGCGACGTCTTCCAGAATAATCCCCCCCCCTCTGCCTCTGGGGGGGGGGGTCACTCTGATGGGCAGGGAAAGACTTTTGGGACTTTCTGAACCACATCTTTCCTCCCCTCTGAGCCTTGGGATAAGGTCTCGAGGGAAGCGAAAAACGGGCCCCAACGGCAGACAAAGTCTTACCCTCCTGCTCACATCTAGTGAGTGTGTCCTTCACCTTGGGTCCAAAGAGAGAGGACCCATCGAATGGAGCGTCGGTGAAGGAAGACTTGAACGCTTCCGCAAAGTGACAAGCACATCCAGGCTTGCCTCCTAAGGGCTACGCCCGAACTCGCTGCCCTACCCGCCCCTTCGGCTGCATACGATATGAGCCTCATGGACGAGTTAACAATGGACGAAAGGGTAGACAGCTGGGCGTTGACAGACTGCGTCAACGCCTCAGGCACGTTACCCGACAGGGTATCTCCCAACTCCTTTATGAGATCCCTTTGGAGCCTCGTAAAATGACAAATAATTCAGCGACCGCAGGGTAAAGGTCGCTGACGTCAGGGTACGCTTCCCGTACCTATCCATGCTCCTGGACTCCTTGTTAGGAGGATGGATAGAAGTAGATGCCTCTGCCACATCTTGCTGGGTGGCAGACGCCACCACAATAGCATCAACCGGAACTCCCTTGGTTAGAAACTCCTTGCCAGGGGGTGCGGATAAAAACTTGTTGGGGCGAGAAGGAACTGGCTCCACAGAATCAGGGTGTTCCCACACCCTTCGACAAATAAGGTCCAGTAACTCATCGAAGGGTGGAGACACCCAGGAGGCAGAGGGTTGGACTCCGAAGGCCTTGAGGAAGACCAACTCCTCCGCGGAAGGGGTTTTGGATGGCCAGTCGCCCCTCTGTCTCAAGATCTTCAGGATATTGGAGAACAAGACATCATCAGAGGATGACTTAAGGGACCCCTCCACATCATCGAGGTCGGTGTCCGAGGTGACAGACTCATCCGGGGAGTCTATGTGCTTCCTCTTGCACAATTTTTTCCTGGGGGGCTCCTCAGGCACGAACTCTGAAGGCTCCTCGGAAAAAAGGGGATCACACAAGGAGGAATCCTCAGGCCTAGGAGCCGCGCTGTCTGAAGACAGGGGGGCACCGGAAGCTCTAGCCACCGTGTCTAGAGAAGGAGTCGCAGATTCAGGTGAAGTCACTAGAGACTTGGCCAGTGCGCTCCTCATAGCCTCGAAGGTGGGCCCACCAGAATCTGAGGAGAGGCCCGTCCCTGAGACCATGACCGGTGTCGGGGTTCCCCTAGCCGAGCCACCAAGAGGGAGACTCGGGGCCGAAACCAGAAGCCCTGATGAATCCCCCTCGGGCCCAGCTGAGGACACCAGAGAACCGCAACCTCTGGGAGGCACAGAAAGGGTTGGAGCTGAAGACGGTGCCGACAGACTAGCAGTGGGTCTTGGGACCGACTCAAGGACTTCACCCGACTCTATGAACTCCGACAACACCAAGGTTGTCGGAGGAGGAAGAAACGGTATCGAAGGGGCTGGCTCCAGGGCCGACTGGGCCGGAGCCGAAAATAATTTAGATAAGACAGGTGACTGGAAGAGCCTCTGGACTACCCTGTCTACATCCGAGTCTGAAAGCCTGGAGGACCTGGAGGAAACAGAAAGGGGCTGAGAGACTTTTCCTATCGGCTCCGAATCGGCTCCAAAAGGATCGGGGCCGAAGCAGACTCGAGCAGAACCGAGACCCCGTTCGGCGCCGACGGTTCAGGAGCCGACAAAACTGACCCCAGAGCAGAAACACTCTCCAGCGGCTCCAAGACCAATAAAGCCAACGAAGGAGACCCCGATTTAGACCCTCTATCTTGCGGCTCCGGAATCAGTGGAGCCGAGGAAGGGGACAGAGTACCTGCTCTCTCATCCCGAGACTCCAAAAACAGTGGAGCCGAAGAGAGAGACCCAGCTTTAGATCCTCTATCCTTCGGCTCCGAGGCCAGTGGAGCCGAGGAAGGGGACACAGATTTAGCCCTTTTTGCAGGCGGCTCCGACGGACTTGTCGGAGCCGAAGACTTCTTTTGCCTCAATTTCGAAGAGGGAGAAGAAGTCAAAGCTTCCTCTAAGGCTGGCTTGATGAGACCCTTCACGAGAGGAAAAATAAGCTTATCCTGAAGTACACGAGAGGAGAAAGCATGGCAAACACTGCAAGACTCTTGCAAGTGTTTAGCCCCTAAACAATAAACACAGATGGCATGGCCATCTGTCAACGACATCTTATAACTGCATTTCGAACATTTTTTAAAGCCCGATGGCTTATGTTCTTTTTCTTTACCAGACATACCTACTGTAACACACTCAAAACACACAAGGAGGGAAGGGGGAGGAAGAGCTCTAACTTAAATGCTCTAAGAGATAGGGCAAAGGCCCTCTAACTCAAACGGGCCTAGCCCGCCAAACAGAAGGGATTACCACAACAATTCAAAAAGACAAACACAGTTAATCACAAATAAACTAACAACCAGATAGCTATTAAAATAGCTGTTTGAGTATAAATTCTAAAGCTAACTGCCAAAAAGCGACCAAAAGGCCAAAAAAGAAGGGTACTTAGCCACAGCCAAGTCGAGACCACGTCGTTACTCTAGGAGCGGCAACCGAGATCTGGGGGTTTGGGCATGGTGCATCCTGGGATAAGGGGGTTGGCCCAGCCAATGAGAGACTTCGTGCTAGTGTATCGGCAGAGTCGGAGCAGATTCTCGGCTCCGAGCCCATCAGTTATGAATGTAGGCGGGATAGGATCGCATTACATCACTTGTTCCCCATAATAAGTATCCTGGCTGTTCTTAAAAATATCTAAACTAGTACTTGCTTTAATGTAATATGGCAGTCTGTTCCATGCATCAGCTACTCTGTCAGAGAACCAATTAGTACCCTTCTCATTCATATAGAATCTCCTACATAGGTTGATTCTCTAGTACTTTTTGTTAACTCCAGAATTCCCAGAGGTAGTTGTCTCTAAATGCCCTATATACCTGAATAAGATCTCTCAGATATCTGTACGAGACACTGTTCAACTTCAGATATTTTAGTCTTTCATAATAACTTAGATTTTCACATCCATGGATGTTCCCTTGGTATATTTCCACTGTACCCTTTCTAGTTTATTCATGCTTGTTTTCTTGTAGGGTTTCCATATTGTTATTCCATACTCAAGTTTCGGTCTAATGTAACTAACAAACAATGACTTTATTATTTTTGATTTCCTAGACTTCATAAATCTTTTTATACAACCTACAGTTCTATAACTATCATTATACAATGACTGGCAATTAGCATTCCAAAACATGCACACTGACTGGCCAGTCCAACCAGTGTGCCCACTGTAAATCCGACATAACTAATGGAAAAAGGTCTAGTCGCCCAGACTTCTTCCATTAGTATATGTCCTGATTTTTTTGTTTGTGCGAGCACAGGTAGCAACGGACAAAGGAAGATCTCTGTTGCTTTAATCTCGCTATGTTATATGTTTAACACAGCGAGATAGAAGGTATCTCGCTATGTTAAACTCGTTTAAAGGGAACGGAGATCTTCCTTTCTCCGTTGCTTCCTCTACACAGCTCTGATGTACTGCGTAAGCGTGGGAACACAAGTTCCATACATATGTGCAGTACATCAGAAAAAGCCCCAGGATAGTGGAAAACCATGGAAGGGCACCATGGAGGTATTATACAATGACATTATTTAAGAAAAATAATAATTTTCTTAAATAATGTCTTTGTATAATAGCAATAACCCACGTCTGGGTGTGGGTAATGCTAGATTTACCTACAGTTGTCTTAGGTCACACGGGCTTCACCCTTGTGATCAAACACACCAACCGTGGGTAAATCTAGCATTACCACACCCATATGTGGGTTATTGGTTAATTAACCAATTGGTTGATATGATTAGAAAAACTTACAGCTGAATCTACCTATACCGAGGTTCTTAAATGAGTCTACAGTTTCAATCACTGTGTGCTGTAATAAATATTCACCTTTTAATTTATGCCTACTATATTCATCATACTGAGTACTGGGGCAATAGCCTTAGCTGTATGGTTAGATTAATTGCCCTACTTTACTACATTTGGGAGGTGAAAGGAGAAGAGTCCAGGAGCCCCTGGAGAATGGTCCTAGTAAAACCTGATCTGGACACAGAGAAGAAATCAAGCTTCTAGAACCAACCCTTTCCAAAAAGTCACAGATGAAGTCAAGGCCCTGGTAGAGTGCACTTTGAGCCTGACTTGAATAGCGTTTTTGTGGTGAGTATAACAAAGGTAAGAGTTTTGGACAACCATTTGGAGATGGTCTGTTCTGACACAGGTTGTTCCTTCGTTATGCCTTCACAAGAAGTTAAATTTAGCTCAGCTGAGATACTACTTGTCCGTGGATATCCAAAGTCTGGGGTATCCCTTCTCCTCTTCATTTTTAGGCTCAGAAGAGAAAACAGAGAGATGGAGAGTTTGACAAAGTAAACTCAGATACCACTTTAGTCATAAAAGAAGGATAAAGGTCTCATAGAAACCCTGTCTCTATTGAAACTGAGATAGGGTTGACACACCATACCAGCTAACTCAGACACCCTTCTTGCAGAGGTTAGAGCGATCAGTAAAACTGTTTTTCATGTTAAGAACCACAACTCGGCTAGGTTAGTTGATTCAAATGTTAGTCTAACACAAAATTAAGATCCCAAGGAGGGGCCACCAGTTTTTTTGGATGCTTCTTATGCAAAACTCCTTTCAAAAACATTTTGACATGAGAATGCACTGGAATAGGATCCATGGACAAACAAGCTGAATCGGACGACAAAAGAACCCTGACAGATGAGTAAGAAAGATCACAGGATAATAATTTGCACAAATACTGTAAAACCAGAGAACAACACCAAGCCCTGAATGGGTGCTGGTTATGTTGTTCGTTCCAACTAGAAAACCATTTCTATTTGCTAACGCATCATTTGCTAGTAGCAGACATTTTTCCCTCAGCAAGTACATGCTGCACATACTCAGCAAACAGGAGCATAAAGGAAATTAAGACCTTATCATCCAAGCAGTCAAATGAAGTTGAATGGCATTGGGCTGCATCAAACACCCCTGTTCTTCTGTGAGTAGATCCAGTCTACGAGGACGTTTGTGGTGTTTGCCGCTGGCCATTTCTAAAAGAAGGGAGAACCACAGTTGCCTGGGCCACAAAGCAGTCATCACAATGATCTTGGGGGAATTCCTTCTGAATCTTCAGAGGTACCCTTAATATTGTTGAAAAGGGTGGAACAGGAACATTCCTGTCCATGGAAAAGAAAAGGCATTGGTCTTCAAGGTCTTCTCGCATGCGGTTCTGGAGCAGAATCTCACCACTCAATTATTCAGAAAGGAGGCAAACAGGTCTGTTTGAGGAAATCCTCACATATGGATCAAATCTTGGAAGACCCTCACAATCTAGTTTCCACTTGTGAGGATGTGCACTTGTCCTGTTCTGTTTGTCTGCCACACAGTTCTGATCTAATGGAATGTAGGCCTGTAGAGTGACACTGTGCTGTGAAGCTGTATTCCAAAAGACACAAAATCCTGAGGTATTCCCTCACAGTGACCACTCTGAGTAGAGAACCATAGAAACAGACATACATATAGATCTAGTTTTTCCTGTGGAAGAAAACCTCTTCGACCTGTGGTGTCTAGCTGACACCCGAGAAACACAATCCCGTGAGGTGTAAAGTAAGAATTATGAATGTTGTCTTGGAATCCCAACTTGTGTAAGAAATCACTAGCCAAACAGAGCGATTCCTGACACTTTGGAAAAGATTCTGCAAAGATAAGCAAGTTGTCTAAATATGGAAAAATGTGGAAACCCAGTACCTTGCAATGTGCTATAACTGGAGTTAGACACTTTGTGAACACTCTCGTTGCAGTGGATAGTCCAAAGGGTGAGGCAGAAAAATGGTAATGTGATCCAGACACACAAAATGTTAACAAATGCCTAAAGTCTGGATGAACAGGGATGTGATAAGCATCTTTTAAATCTAATGCTACAAGGGAACTTGAATGAAGAAGAAAAGGTATTGGGTTGTGAAGTGATATCATTTCGAACTTGGGCACTACCACAAACAGATTTAGGAAAGAAACATCCAGAACTGGTCTTCAAGCATTTCCTTTCTTTGGCACTAAGACATCCTTGAATAAAATCCCATTTTACCTTGGAAGGCGGAAAAAAGTTCCTTCCCTCCCTGATACAGCATGTGATAAAGGACAAGTGGAAACAAGAGAGTAGTCTTAAAGATGAGGAATTAATGGAGCAGAGAAAGAAGACTTTGACTCCAAATGAGAAAATCAGAAAAAAAAAAGTGCCCTGAACCATGAGAAGCTTAAAAATACTTTTAATGCGTTCCGAAAATGACGAAAGTACAGTTGTGTACACTTACCGTAAATGTAGATGTTCGAGTGTATTCACTGTTGCAGTATACATAAAGTACAGTTGTGTACACTTACCATAAATGTATATGTTCGAGTGTATTCACTGTCGCAGTATACATAAAATACAGTTGTGTACACTTACCATAAATGTAGATGTTCGAGTGTATTCACTGTCGCAGTATACATAAAGTACAGTTGTGTACACTTACCGTAAATGTAGATGTTCGAGTGTATTCACTGTCGCAGTATACATAAAGTACAGTCGTGTACACTTACCGTAAATGTAGATGTTTGAGTGTATTCACTGCTGCAGTATTCATAAAGTACAGCTGTGTACACTTACCATAAATGTAGATGTTCAAGTGTATTCACTGCTGCAGTATTCATAAAGTACAGTTGTGTACACTTACCATAAATGTAGATGTTCAAGTGTATTCACTGTTGCAGTCATAACATTTGGGTAATCCTGCTGGCAGGTTGCCCTCAGCCGGCCTGAATTCCAAAGTCTTGGGTCCTGCGTCAGCTGCTGTCACCCCCTCCCTGACGTCAGGGGTATAAAAGAAGTAGCAGACGCCATTTTCTTCAGTTTTTCTTACCCCAGATGTCAGGTGCCCCCAAAAAGGGTAGCCAAACTTTATATAAATACACCAACATAAATTTTACCTTCATCTGTAAGCAAATACACCACATAGGTAGTACAAATCACAGAAGGAAAGATAAGATCCAAAAGAAAGAAGGGGGAAGGTGGGTGGGTAACCTGGACTGCAACAGTGAATACACTCGAACATCTACATTTATGCTAAGTACACAACTGTACTATGTTCTTCGTGTTTCACTGTTGCAGTCATTACATTTGGGTAGAGTCCCAAAGCTATGGTTGGGAGGCTGAAACTAGACAGCAGTAGGAGCGGCCATGAGGCCGTGAAGAACTGCAGTGGCAAAGCCTGCCCTGGATTTAGAGTAGAGTGGCAGATGATAATGCTTTGTAAAGGTGTGCACTGAACTCCAAGTAGCAGCCTCCAAAATGTCTCTGGTTGGTACTCCCCTGAGAACTGCTGCTGAGGTGGCTGCAGCTCTGGTGGAATGAGGCTTAATTCCCTTAGGCACTGGCTTGCCATGGTGTAAGTAGCAGAAACTAATGCAGTGTCCTAACCACTTAGAAATAGTCTGCTTTGAGATAGGCTTTCCTTGTGATCCTGCAGCATATGCCACTAGTAATTGCTCTGTCTTCCTGAAAGCTTTGGTTCTGTCCAAGTAGAATCTAAGCTGTGTATGTCCAAAGAATGCAGAATTCTCTCCCCCTTGTTCTGTGGATTTGGGTAAAAGGTAGGCAGATGGATGTCTTGGTTAAGTGCCACACTGGACACTACTTTAGGCATAAATGTTGGGTTTGTCCTCTGGGAGACCCTGTGTGGATGAAAAATAATGAAAGGTTCCACAGCCATGAGGGCCTGTAGCTCTGAAACTCGTCTTGCAGAAGTAATTGCTAAGAGCATCACTGTTTTCCAAGATAAAAACTTCATGTCAGCAGTAGCCGCTGGCTCAAAAGGAGGTAGGGTGAGCTTTTCCAAGACATAGTTGAGGTCCCATGCAGGTATTGGTAGTCTCCTTGGGGGCCTTACATTTTTGGCTCCTCTGAGGTACTGCCTTAATAAAGGATGAGAAAAAAGTGGTGGCTCTGTATTGTAATGAGCCAAAATGGCAGATGCATGAATTTTAATTGGTGAAAAAGATAGGCCTTTGTCCGTCATCTCAGTTAAGTATTGCAAAATCTGAGGAATATTTGGTACCGCTGTATCAGTTCCTTGTGCCTGGTTCCAGGCACAGAATCTCTTCCATTTTCCAGCATAAGACTTTCTAGTACTAGGCCTTCTGGCTTCCAGAATGACATCCACCACAGCTTTACTGAGAGGTGTTCTTTGTAGGACTACATTATCCGCCATGCTGCCAAGTTTAATGTCCTGAGTTGGCTGTGCATGATCTGATTGTTTTGCTGGGACAGTAGTCGAGGTATTTGAGGTAAGGCCCAAGCTGGATATAGAAATAAGTTCCTTAGCATTGGATACCAGTACTGGCGTGGCCAGTCTGGGGCAATCACTATAATCTTTGGCTTCTCCTGTCTGACCTTTAGGAGCACCTTGGGGAGGAGAGGCAGTGGAGGAAAGGCATATACTGATAGTTTTTTTTCCAGCTGAAAGATAGGGCGTCCACTTTCCGTGCTTGTCTGTGATAAGTCCTTGTGCAGAATCTTTTTAGTTGTTAATTGAGAGGGGAGGCAAATAGATCTATGTCCGGGCATCCCCATTTCCTTGTTATCGTGCTGAAGACTTGTGGATCCAGTTTCCACTCGTGGGGATCCATGAGGTTTCTGCTTAGTTCGTCTGCCAGAGTATTTTCCTTTCCTGGCAGGGATTGTGCCTGCAGATGCACTTGATATTTAAAGCTGTGTCCCACAAGGTCATGGCTAGTCTGCAAAGGGGGTAAGAATGTGTGCCCCCCTGCTTGTTTATATACCACATGACGGTGGTGTTGTCTGTCTATTAGTAGTTGTCCCGGATGAAGTAGGTCCTTGAAGGTGGTCAGGGCATTTTGAACAGCTAACATCTCTTTCTGATTTATATGTAGATGCATTTGGTTTGAGGACCATGTGCCCTGAATGCATCTTCCTGCTATGTGGGCCCCCCCAGGCATAGTCTGATTATAGGTTCATAGGTTCATACTAGGCTATCTGCCCAAGGGCATTTATAAGCCTAGCCCATAGTTATGTGGCTTTCGCCACCCCTTTAGTTTGAATAAAAACTATGCCTATCATTTTCTGTGCCTCTGTCAAGCAGTGACACTGAAGTAATCCCTGGGGTATATCTGCGATCTCCCATCCATTGGTCAAGATTCCTCTTGAACAAGGCCAGCGAGGTGCTCTGCCTCACATGTACCGGGATTTTGTTCCACAGCGTAGGGAGTCTCTGGGTGATGAATCTGTCCCTCCAGCATGTTCTATTTATAACCGTGTCAAGGTTTAAGTCTCCCGCCCTTGTGGTTCTGAGGGATCTAGATTTTTTGAGGTGAAGCATATTCATCAAATCTGGGTTTGACATGGCCTTATATGTCAGGCACAGGTCACCTCTGAGCAAGCGGTATGAGACTGAATAGAGCTGGAGTTCTTTCAGTCGGGCAGCATAAGACATATTTTTGAGATCCTTTATCCTTTTGGTGAGGAACTTTTGGGGCCTTTCAAGCTGCAGCAGGTGTCTGGTCAGATACATTCCGAATGGGGTATTGTACTCAATCATAGGTCTAATGAGTGATGAGTACAGGGGGACGATGACCTCCCTTGATCTAGATGTGAATCCCTTCATGATCAGGTGGGCGATACAGAAGGTTTTCCTAACTACTTTAGCAACATGAGTGTCAAACGAAAGGCTACTGTCAACTTGGGTCCCCATATCCCTGATGACTTTTTCTGTGCTCAGTGGATTGCCACCTATATGGTAGCTAGGGGTAACCTTGTTTTTCCCGAAGGGTATGACTATGCATCTTTTGGCGTTTAACTTCAGGCCATGGCTGTGGCACCAGTTATCCGTTTCTGTGAGGCCCTTCTGGAGGATATCTGTGTCAGATGTGTTTTCGACTATGGCGCCCAGTTTGCAGTCATCTGCAAACTTTGTCAGCCATAACCCTCCTGTGTTTGCTTGTACTTCAGAAAAGTAGATGCCGAACAAGAGTGGACCCAGGACTGAGCCCTGTGGGACACCACTTGTGACAGGCTTTGAGTCTGACATGGCTCCAGCAACTCTGACCCTGTGGGTTCTGTCACTTAGCCAGTTTACAACCCATCTTGTGATGTATGGGTTTACATTCAAGCTGATGAGTTTTTCGATGATACCTGAGTGGGGTATTGTGTCGAAGGCCTTTGCCAGGTCGAGGTAGGCTGTATGGACTGCCTTTCCTCATCAATGGCCTTGGTGACTGTCTCGAAAAAGTCAACCAAGTTTAAGAGGCAGGATCTGCCTTTGACAAAGCCAAACTGGGTTGGATCCAAAGTCTGCAAGTTCCCTATGTCTTTATTTATGAGTTCCATTATGATCCTCTCCATGGCTTTGCAGATAAGGCTTGTCAAGCTAATGGGGCGGTAATTTCCAGGGTCTGTGGAGGCACCGCCCTTATGAAGTGGGACCACAGTCGCCGTGCGCCACTCCTTGGGTACGTATCCTGAGGTGAGGCTAAGATTAAACAGCTGTCCTAACTGTGGGTTTAATTCCTCGTTGAGTTCATGAAGCACACAGCCGGGGACACCATCCGGTCCCATGGATGCTGTGTTTTTGCCTTAGTGAGGGCAGTTCTCACCTGGGCGTTGGAGATGTTTGGGGGCTACAATCCTCTGGAATAGATATCTCTCCTTTTGGGGAGAAGTTTGCACTGAACCTGTCAGCCAGTATGTTAGCAATGTGTGTAGGTTCAGTAATTTTCACATCATTTTGAACTAATTCTGAGCATATCTGGGAGTTTCCTCCTAGGTTTCTAACATAGCTAAAGAAGGCCTTATGATTGTCTTTAGAGTCCTTGGCGATTTTTCTCTCAAAATTTGCCTTGGATGATTTTATGAGAGCTCTTAGTTTTTTACTTATAATGATCAAAGGTGTCTTACCTTTCAAGGATTTTGCTCTATCTTGTAGTAGCTTCCTCCTTTTGTTGTAGAGCTTGTTTATGGCTGGGGTCCACCAGACTGGACGCTTGCCTTTGGTACAGAGAGTCTTAGTTTTGTTTGGGATTGCCTGATTCATGCAGTCCTGTAGGTGCTGGTAGAAGGCATTTGTAAGTGATTCAGCGGTTTGAGTAATGTTTACCACTGGCTCAGGGGCCTTAAAGGAGACCACACTAGTTTTTAGAAGTGTGAAATCGGCTTTTGAGAAGTTTTTCACTGTGGTCTTTTTTGTTTCAGGTGGGGGCGGGATGAGGACCTCCAGCGAGATTAGTTTATGATCTGATCTCACCAGTGAGGGGTATACTTCCGGTGTTGAACATTTTGATCCCATGTTCGTGATGATGAGATGAAGTATGTTTTCTCCTCTTGTGGGGATGGTGACTAGTTGTTCCATGGCATTTGAGTTTATGAACTCCAGGAATCTTTGGGTTAGAGTGTTCGGGCTTGAGTAGTGTTCCCAATCTATATTAGGGTAGTTGAAGTCACCTAGTATGATGGTGTTTGGAGATACATTTATCCCCTCCAATGTTTTCAGGAAGGCCATGTGAGGTTCCTGAGTTTGAGAGGGTGGCCTGTAACATGCTACAAATTGCAGAGCAGTCTTGCCTATGGTTAATTGCACCTGGATGGTCTCCGATGCATCGTGCGTTGCCACCAACCTTGAGGTGTGGGTGTCCTTTATGAATATGGACACCCCCCCTCCTTTCTTGGTGTTGTCCGGATTTTGGGGCCGGAATGCATGATATGAGGTGAAACCTGTTAGTGCTGGGGTGCTCTCAGGAGCCTTGAACCAGGTTTCTGTCACAGCACAGACATCGATGTTCTCCATATTGAGAAGGGCCTCGAGTGTGTGCATCTTGAGAGTGAGACTTCTGGCATTGAGCAGCATTACCCTTAGTTTTTTTCCTTTTTGGTGTTCTAGGGTGGTAGGTTTAGAATTTGAGCCTTGCCTAAAAAGGCACTATGGGGTGGCAAGAGCCTTTGCCAATATCCGGAAGCCCAGGGGTGACAGGTGCAAGCCGTCCCTTGCGAAGCAGCGTGGCTTGTCCAGCATGTCATCCCAGGCAGACAGACATTGGATCCCCTTTGAATGACACCAGAATTTAAGCCAATTATTAAAGCTGATCATCTTATCACTGTATTGTGGCATCATTCTAGGTGAAGGTAGGATACTGCTCAAGGTCAGGGTCATACCTGCCTGGGCTACATAATCAGAGAGCTCCTCGATGTCCCTTTTCATGTAGTCCAAGGAGGTACGTCTCAGGTCGTTGACACCACCATGGACAATGACTGAGTCGTACTTGTACCTGCTGTTGAGAGACCTGAGTGCTTGCGTTATGTGGCGGATTCTAGCGCCCGACAGGCAGCTTACTGTGACCTTCTCCTTACTCAGTCTGGTGAGTGGGACGTCAGTGTGTCTGACTATGGAATCACCAATGACAAGTGTGTCTGGCATTTTGTTTGGCCTTAAGGGCTGTGACTGTTTGACACTCTGACTGTGTGGTCTATGTGTTGCATGTGTTGGGTCGTGAGGTGGTAGTTTGCATCCGTTGTTAGTGTCTGCCTGGCTGGAGGTAGTGTGAGTGGCTGTCCCTTGTTCTGGTGACAAGCCTTTGCCCACCTGTTACAGGCAGGGAATGAGAGTAATATGAGTAATGAGAGTAATGAGTAATGAGAGTAATGAGTAATGAGAGTAATGAGTAATGAGAGTAATGACAGTAATGAGTAATGAGAGTAATGACAGTGATGAGTAATGAGAGTAATGAGAGTAATGAGAGTAATGAGAGTAATGAGAGTAATGACAGTAATGACAGTAATGACAGTAATGACAGTAATGACAGTAATGACAGTAATGACAGTAATGACAGTAATGACAGTTTCCAGGCTGTGGCACTGTGGAGTCCAAACACTTTTTAGGTACCAGTGAAGTTTCCTCATGTGCAGTCTTGCATATGGAATTAGTAGGATGCAGGAGGCCATGAAGCCCAAAGCCTGCAGAATTTTTCTTGCAGATAACTGGGCCTTTGTTGCCAACATTTTGAAATAGGTAGTCAGTTGCCTTTGTTTGTCTAGCGTGAGATAAGCCATCTGGGCAGTTGTATTCAAGCTTGCACCCAGGAATGTTATCTCTTGTGAGGGCACTAGTTTTGATTTCTTTTTGTTGACTGTGTACCCTAGGCATGTTAAAAGTCTTTTCACGAATGCCAGACGTTGAAGAAGAATGTCCTTGTTCTCTGCTTGAATGAGACAGTCGTCCAAGTAAGGATATATTTGTATTCCTCTTTGTGTGCAGAATGCAATTACTGGTGCCAGGCATTTTGTAAAGACCCTGGGCGCAGTAGATAAGCCAAAGGGCAGTGCAGAGAATTGGTAATGCACTGAACCAGCCTTGAATCTTAGGTATCATCTGCATGGTTGTCTGATTGGAACATACAGGTATGCCTCTTTTAGGTCTAAAGTCACAAGCCAAGCACTCTTGCCCAGCATGGGCAGAAGCTGCTGCAAAGTCAACATTTTGAATTTTGGAATATCCAGAAAAGTGTTCAGAATAGATAGGTCCAGTATCGGCCTCCAGGCCTTATCCTTTCTGGATACCAACAACAGTCGAGTAAAAACCTTGTCCCTGCTCTTGCTTTGGTACTTGTTGAATGGCCCCCATGTCCGTGAGGGATGAGACTTGTTTTTTGTGTCTCTGCCCATTGATTTTTTGGCAAATCTGGCCAGCCGTTTGCCTTTGGCGGAGTATGGAAATGGAACTTGTAGCCTTGTGACACTATGTTTAGAACCCACTTGTCCTGGGTTATGATGTGCCAATTTTGAGCAAAAAGTGCTAATTTTCCCCCTAAGGGTGCTGCCACAAGATAAGTGCTTGGTGTAGGCAGGGAGAAGTCATTAAGACTGTTTTCTGTATGTTTGTGATCTATCTTCTCCAGCTTTGGAGGTAGAAGCACCCCATTGCTTGGGCCTGTAAGAACCTTGCACCTGGGATCTGCCCCTAGGGCGTCTGGGTCTGCCCCTTTGAGGTCTGTCTGACACAGGAAAGGACCAATTTTTTGTAGGCCAGTGTCTACTAAACCTAGGTGGCTGTACTTGTAAAAAATCTTTGACAGTTTGCATAGATTTAGCTTTGTCCTCCATTTTCTTTAACACCTCTTCTGTCTTAACCCCAAAAAAGTATCATGCTGTAAAGGTGCATCTAGTACTTTATCTTTAACATGATGAAGCAGATTTTGTTCCTTTAACCAAGCATGCCTCCTAATTACAGAACACGTAGCTGCGGCCCTGCAGGAGGCCTCCAAAGAATCAAAACCACATTGCAAAGTATGTCTTCCAACTGATGCTGAAGAATCCTCAGGAGGAGATGCTGAAGGTACAGATTCTTCAGCATCAGTATCCTCATAGGAGGAAGAGAATTATCCCTGATCAGAAGAGGAATCAGAAGAAACAGAAACCTGATCTGAAGATTCCTAGGCAGTGTCTTGCCTAGGCCTCTTATCAGGAGGGGGATGGGAACCCCTGATCAAGGTAATCAAGTCTTCGGCCATTTTGAGCATCTGTTTTTTGGGCATAGAGGCCTGTACACGTTTGTTTCCTTGCTTTAGAAGATGCTTTAGTCTTTGGCTTTGAAGCCGAAGTTGTTTTAATGTAAAGATGTTTAGGTCTGAATACACCCTCAGAAGCCGGTACCTGCTCAGCAGCTCCGGACCTATCTGAGGGATTAGCATCCGAGGCTCCAATACCTTGAGTATCCAGCAGCATGGCCGACTCCACGTGGGAGTCGGCAGCAGCCTGCGACTCTAAAGTAGCGAGAGTCAGGGGCTGCGAAAGCGCCTCACTGAGAACCGGCAACTGGCTTAGGAGAAGCTTTGTCATCGGTTTTGGGCCTCGGTTGTTTTTCTCTATCTTTTTCTTTGCGTTTTTTTGTAAACTCCGGTACTCAGATGGCTATCCGACGACATTTCAGGATAATTAAACTGGCGTCCATAAAAGTTTAAAGCAAAATCATACCAACGCTTAATAGTGGGTTGGTTAAATCTAGCACAAAACCGACAACCAGTAACGTTGTAACGTTGTGATCAGGGCCTAGGCAAGGAATACAGTAAGAATGAAAATCCTTATGAGGTATTTGCTTACCACAAGAAATACAATTACTAACTTTTTCTGACATCGGTCTGCAGCAAGAAAAAAATTTCCCCAACGGGGTAATTAGCTTTATTGAAGACTTCAGATCTGAAACTCAAACTCGAAAATCTCAGGAGTCGGTCGGCCGACCGGCACTTGCGAACTGCTTCTGCTTCGGGCACCACGCGGCAAGAAAGACTGAAGAAAATGGCGTCGGCTTCTTCTTTTATACCCCTGATGACCTGACGTCAGGGAGGGGGAGACAGCAGCCGACGCAGGACCCAAGACTTTGGAATTCAGGCCGTCTGAGGGCAACCTGCCAGCAGGATTACCCAAATGTAATGACTCCAACAGTGAAACATGAAGAACATCAATTCACATAAAGTTCTATAAAATCCAAGTTATGTAAAATAAAATCCAAGACAGGGTAAGCTACTGATCAGTGTGCAACCATCTAGGAAATCCCCTGCACTCATATTTATGACTTTAGGAGATGTACAAGAATCCTGTTGATGGCAGCAACAACCACCAGAGAAGCATACATGAATTTATACATTTAAGATATAGCAGATGAAGCTACAATTAGGGCAGATTTCTTTTCGCAGTCTTGTAATCTAAGAAATAAAATGAATCAGGATCCATTTACCCTGCTTATAACTGGTTATGCTGGAGAATTCTGCAAGAAATTTGAACAGCTAATGCTAAATTTACTCTCGGAGGCTTGTAAGACTTTTAAAAATTTCCTTCGCCTCTCATGCCCTATAAATGAACCTGATAAAAGTTTTGCTAACTGACGGATTTAAGCACCACACACTTGTGCTTGCGAGTGGATCCAAACAGTTACTGAAAGAAATTGGATATGGAACCAAAGTGCAAGGAGATCAGGAGTCTACCTGACCAGGTCTATCTGCAGTACATTACCTGGACACTCTCATGCTACTTTGTTTAGTTTGGTGACTTCAACCAGCTCTACGGCTTCCAGTCACTTCTCAAACGGATACAACGGGCACATTATGAAGAGACACGTGGTCTGTGAAATGCATAGCCATTTTGTGGTGATAGAGGACAGAAAAATAATTAAAAAAAATCAAGGACTCTATATACACAACAAAACACCAAAAGGCAATGCAAACATTATAGATTATAGGTTCATAGATTAGTACTAAGCTAACTGCCCTTGCGAGCCATTTTAAGCCTAGCCAATTATCCCTTGTGAGACTCCAACCCCACATCTTGTGTCTGTAAGGCAAACACCTCAACTATTACGCCACCCTCCCAACCACTACTTTTGGAAACAGAGCAGGCATTAATTATCATTTACCAGCTTATCCTCAATATATATTTTAGTCAACGACATGATGGTAAGGATGTGAACAGTAACATTATTATTTCAGGATGGACATTTAACACATACCAAACTTGTATTACAGGAAAGAATAAGGTTTATTCTTACAGTACTGTGCCACTATGAAAGACTAATAATGTGCCTTTTTACAGTGTCAAACTGCTCCTGATGCATTTTTGTCTTTTCGGAGACTTGCTTTCTTGATGTACATTTTTACATGTAATAAAAATATTGTCTCAAAAGAAATTTTAAGTCTTGACTCTGACTAAAAGTTCTTTATTCGTAGTCTTGCAAATTATGTGGTAAATCCATTTTTTAAGTTTACTTAATTTCAAGATTGAATGTCTTTTTAATGCTGTTTATTGTGTTAAATTTTTATAATCTTGATAGTGGAAGATTTAAAAAGTAACAAAATTATATAATTATAAGGAGCCAGCAGACAAAGGGGAACACTACTGTCACTTTGAACACTGACCAGTATTATAATATATGTAAGCATCATTTCATGGATAATTCTACTTATGACATTAAACACTGAGAAAGGATACAAGCTTTCAGAAATGTAAATGATTTACTTGATAAAAACAGGGAATTTAAGCTCTTTGAAGGAGCATGACTAAGTTCTGTACTTTAAGCTCTTTGAAGGAGCATGACTGTTAAGTTCTGTACTCACCAGAACGTTCCATCTGTGTGGTTTGTCGTTATTCTTCTTAAACAAGTGGGGTTCATATCCCATCTGTCAGATCCGACTAGGCTACTGTTAAACTTCGCAGCCACCACAATCTCTCGAGAATGCACCTACCAAATTATGTCAGATCTTGTTTGCTGCTACATTAGAGTAGGAAGACTAAGAGAGTTATGGAAAAGCCATATATATAAAAATAAGAATGTAGAGACCTTGTAAATACTCGTGCCTCCAGAAGCCACAAGATGGGGGTTGGTGGGAGGGGACTTGCGGAAAAATTAAGACAAACAACACACATGGAACGTTATGGTAAGTACATAACTTCTTTATCTGGTGGTGTCAATCTTCATTCTATCCTCAATAAGTGGAGCAGCATCCTTAGATAGCTGTGTCCAGGGTGGACTCAAGGAAGGATATTGCAGAGCACCATAGAACCAAATGATGCCCTACTTCTGGAGACCAGATCCAACTTCTAATGAGCGACAAAGATATGGGGAATAGCCCAAGTTGCTGCTGCACATACATCATTCATGGACATTCTTGACTGAAAAAGTGCAGAAGTAGCCATGGATCTGGTGGAGTGCGCTTTCAAGGGATGTGTAAGAGAAATGCAATCTATCAACCACTTTGATAAGGGAACATTGGAAACTGGTTTTCCTAAGGCTGGTAAAGAGAAAGAAACAGTTGGTCAGCTTTCCTGACTTTTTTTGTTCTATGCAAACAAAACAGCAATTGTCTATGAACATCCAGTAAATGTAAGAAATATTCTTGTTTGTTTGCAAACTTGGGAAAAAAACACTGGTACACTGATACTGGATTCTGACACCACCTTTGGCAGAAAGGACAGATTAGTACGCAAGGTCACTCTATCTTTGTGGAAAACCAAGTATGGAGGTTTAGAAGATAATGGTTGGATCTCAGAAATTCTTGCGGAAGTAAAGGCAACCAAAAAATTGTCTTCCATGTAAGTTACTTAAAGTCACATGTAGCTGCTGGTTCAAAAGGAGGTTGTATGAGAGACTATAGCATTAAATTTAAATCCCTTGGAGGAATAAGGTCTTTAAAGGGAGGCCTTAGAAGAAGGGTCCCTTTTAAGAAGGCCTTGCTCAATTTGTGAGAAGCTATGGATGCGCAATTATAACCTGTATGGTAATTTGAAATTGCTGCTAGTTGTACTTTAATGGTTGAAGAATTAGGACCATTTTGAAACAGGTGTGTAAGGAAATCTAAAATGTGACTGATAGGAGCTGAAAAGGGGTAAAGATTGTGTTGCTCAGCCCAAAGGGCAAATCTTTTCCATTCACTGGAATATGTTTTTCTTGTCAAGGATTTATGGGAAGATAAAATTATAAGTTGGACAGATGATGAGAGCATAGATTGTCTGGCTACTAAGGGAACTGGAAAAGCCAAGCAGTCAGCTTGAGGTTTGGTATATCCAGATGGGAAATACCCATTGGGTGAGACAGGAGGTCTGGAGTTGGATCTAGATTCCATGGTGGTTGACGCATGAACAAGGTGAGGCAGAGGAAGGGAAACCAAATTTGTCGCGGGGGCAATGAGGATTACTGTGCTCTTCGACCTGGCAGTTTTCTACAGAAATATTGGATTCAGCGGAGTTGGTGGGAAGACAAAGAAGACCGGGGGGGGGGGGCAATTGTGAAATTCAGCATCCCTTGGTGACTGCCTCTGTGGGGGGAATCAGGGCAAGGTAGTTGCTGCACTTGTTGTTTAGGGGAGAGCCAAAAAGCCTGCAGCATGGCTGGCCCCATTGATGGAAAATCCTGTCTGCCACTTTCTTGCTGAGGGACCACTCGTGTGGAAGAATACACCTGCTCAGTTTGCCCTTAGTCGTGTTGGACTTCCCCAGAATGTGCGTCGCTAAAAGAAAGCACTCAGGAGAGAATGCCCACTGCTAGACTCTGAGAGCTTCTCGATTCAGTGGGTAAACTTTGGTTCCCCCTTGTTTGCTGATGTAACATGGACATGTTGTGCGTTTGAGCTGTAATTGTCCCACATGGAAGAATGTCTTGAAATGTATGCAATGCCAATAATACTGCTATCATTTATATAATATTTATGTGCAAATTGGCCTCTCTGGGGGATCAAGTACTATGGATTGACTTCCCCAGATAATGCCCCCCCACCCTGCCTCAGAAGCATCTCAGCTTTGGGCTATTAGGGGATGATGGGATCGCCATCAAGCAGATGGTCGGACTGGATCCATGAATACAGATCTCTTCAGCAGGTATTTGTAATTCTTATCCGGTATGACCGTGCTTGATAAAGGACTGACTATTGAGTAGCCAGCATCCATTGAAGGATCCGCGTGTAAAACCTGGCTAACAGAACTAAGGTTACCACCGCTGTCATGAGGCCTAGAGTGTACAGAACTGTACAGGTTGAAATCGAGGTGTTCTTTACAACTTTCTTGACCTGTGACTTAACTGTTTGAACTTGGTGAGGTGGAAAGAAAGTGATGGCTGACTTTATATTGAGAAGTGCTCCAATAAATTCCAATGTCTGAGTTGGCTGTAGTTTATGGTTATTCCTAGGAGATTACAGGTGTGGAGAGAACCTGATCCCTTGTGTGTATGAGTTGATGCCTGGTCAGAGCTGTAATGAGCCAGTCATCCAGGTAGGGAAACACTGAGGTAAGCTGTTACTATTACCATGCATTTAGTGAACATCCTGAGGGTTGTGGTGAGTCCAAACGCAGTACTCTGAAATGGTAGTGACTGTCTCCCAGCCGGAAGTGTAGGAACTTTCTGGATAACCTGTTCATTTTCATGTGATAGCAGGCGTGCAGGCTATTTATTGAGCACATCCAGTCGCCTTACCCAAAAAAGGGAAAATGGACTGAACTGTGACCATCTGGAACTTGGTTTGGTAAACAGATTTTGTTTAGATTTGTGAGATCCAAAATTGTCTCCAGTCCCCTGCTTTCTTTAGCACTAAAAAGAACCTCAAGTAAGTTCTGGATCCTATCTGGTCTGGTGGGAACCTCTTGGAAGACTCGCACTTTTTTTTTTTTTTTAGCAGCTTTTTTATCTGAATTGCTGCTTGATCCCTCTGACTGGGTGAAACATATTATGTAACCTCGGGATATAATCCTCTACACCAAAGTATCTGTTAAGTCTAGCCAGGCTCTGTGATGCAGGGATAACCGCCCCCGTCTCCAAAGGTGGACAGTCGGGCCTCCATTCAGGAATGCTGGTAGGGTTTGTCAAAGAGAGTCTTGTATACCCTGGTTGCAGGCCACAAGGGCAACTACGTCCATTGGAGCCCCCCACCACCACCACTGAGAGAACCTCCTTCACTTGTTTCTTTGAAAAGACCTTGGAACTTTTTGAATCGCATTTTCTGGCCACTCTGCTGATTCCTGGAGTAGGATCTTTGGGGGGGGGGGCTTAAAAACATATGCGCACAGCAGACAAGCACTTCCCATCCTTCTCACATCTGGACAGCATTTCCTTTACTTTAGGGCCAAAAAGAGTAGTTCTGTCAAAGGAGGCATTGATGAAATTGGATTTAAATGGCGCCGCAAAATCACATAAGTGCATCCAGGCATGCCTCCTCATTGAATAGCCTGAACCCACAGCTCTTGAGGTCCGTTCTGCTATGTTGGAAACTAACCTCATAGAACTATTGGATATTAACTGCAGGGTGGCAAATGAGAAGTTACTGAACCTTGAATCTCTTCAGAAATGGCTCCTGAGACAGTATTTGATAATGCCTTAGTCAAATCTCTCTGAAGTCTGACAAAGTATGTCAAACAGTTCAGCAACTGTAAGCAAAGGTCGCTGAAACAATGACATGTTTTCCCAATCTGTTCAGTGCCCACGACTCCCTGCTGGGGGGATGGACAATGGAACCCTCATCGGCTAGTTCCTTCTTTATGGCCACCACAATTAAAATGTTATCAACTGGAACCCCTTTCCTCCAAAACTGTCTATCTGCAAGTGGTGCCATTATCCTGTCCAGTCTCTGAACTTTGTGTTCTATGGAGTCAGGTTGCTTCCCGCCTGCCATGAGATCATGGCAACGAGCTCGTCAGAGGGCAGAATCACCCAGGAGGTAGGGGGTCCTGCACTGAAAGCCTCTAGAAGAACAAATTCCTCCGGCATAGGGTTAGAGAGAGTCCACCCACCCTCTGTTTAATGATTTCTAGGATGTCTACAAAGGGGACATCTTCAAGAGGTGACCATGGGGACTCTTCGCCCTCATCCAAGTTCGTGTCTTTGGTGATGGACTCCTGTGGAGAATCTAGGTGCTTCCTCTTGCATGTTCTCTTCTGGGAACTTCCTCAGTGGGATGCTCTGGGGAAGTCTCGGAAAAGGAAATCAAAATTCCGTGAGAGGGAACCTGAGGCTTTGGTAATGGATGTCCACATGGAGAATGGTGGTGAGGCTCTAAATGCTCAGACATCATGGTAGAATATCTAGAATCCAAGGGGGAAGGTTCTGTCGGGTCTGCTGAGGCAAAAAATACTCTCTTCGTAGCCTCAAAGGAACTAGAGAGAGAAGCTTTGGTCCGAGAAAGCAGGTATCTGAATCATAACGCCCTCCCCTCCCATGCTACTGACACTACCCCTGAGGTGGAAGCTGGAGCCAAACTGTCTTGTGCCAAGGCTCCAAGGAGCAGAAACAGCTCCAAAAACGTTGGAGTTGAATGTTGCCCCTCAGATCAGACGGGCAGGCTTCAGCTCCAATAGCTGTCTGGATCCAAATGGATTGGAGGTCTCAGAGACAATGTGATCCGAGGGCAATACAGTGTCTCTGACGGTTCTGTCTGATCCGATAAAGTAGGATCCGATGGCTGATGTCTTCTGATCTGACTTGGCCAATGTCGGGTCTGTAATGTTTTGCTTCAACTTAGTAGGATCCAAAGAAGTAGTCGGATCCTGCACTTTTTGCTTTTTCTGATCTGGGGTTGAGACTGGTTCTTTTGAACTTCTCTTCCGAGTAGAGTCTGAAGAACATTTTGATGAATGTCATTGACTTTGGAGACTTGGATATGGCTTCTCCAAAAGAAGATGGGATGAGGCCATTCAATATCAGCTTATTTTTATGTTCATTAAGAGCTTGTGGGTTAAATCCATGGCAAATAGAACAATCCTCTTACAAATGCAGACAGTCCAAACAGTACACACAAAGAGTGTGGGCATCAGAAAATGGAAGTTTATGCCTGATGCCTGCACTTTGAGCACTTTCTAAAACCTGCAGGTTTGTCAGCCATAATACAGTATCTTTTCAGAGGCAACAGAGAAATATTAGAAATACAAGACAATCTAACAGCTAGCAAACAGCTTTTTTTTTTTTTTTTGTAGAAAGACAAGAAAGAAAGGGAAAGGAATACCAACAATGATAAAGAGGAAAACTACAACGGCGTCATAAGGGAAAGGGAGATATTAACGGCAGTATCTAAGGGTACCAAATACAAAAAAAAGGAAAAGCAACAAGGGCAACAGCAAAACATAAACATTTATAAACAACACACTAATCATACTAGCTAGGAGAAACAAGAAGAGTAAGGGAATACCGACAATGATAAAGAGGAAAACTACAACGGCGTCATAAGGGAAAGGGAGATATTAACGGCAGTATCTAAAAGTGCCAAATACAAAAAAAAGGAAAAGCAACAAGGGCAACAGCAAAACATAAACATTTATAAACAACACACTAATCATACTAGCTAGGAGAAACAAGAAGAGTAAGGGAATACCGACAATGATAAAGAGGAAAACTACAACGGCGTCATAAGGGAAAGGGAGATATTAACGGCAGTATCTAAGGGTACCAAATACAAAAAAAAGGAAAAGCAACAAGGGCAACAGCAAAACATAAACATTTATAAACACAACACACTAATCATACTAGCTAGGAGAAACAAGAAGAGTAAGGGAATACCGACAATGATAAAGAGGAAAACTACAACGGCGTCATAAGGGAAAGGGAGATATTAACGGCAGTATCTAAGGGTACCAAATACAAAACAAGGGCAACAGCAAAACATAAACATTTATAAACACAACACACTAATCATACTACGTTGAAAGGTAAATTAAAAATGCTGGTTACTGCCACAGCACGCTTGCTTATAAAAAAGATAAGTAAATGGATAAATAACTCAAGCAAGCGTTGACAGAGTGAGAAATAACCTTCAATGTGTAAAAAATCCAAGTAATCCGGTCTTCTGAGACAAATAATTCAGTTTATTACACAGATAAACCACGATAAGCGCTTTCACTAACTAGTAGCTTCTTCAGATCACAAACAGAAAGCACAGGAACCATGTGCTTTAAATATCTGCATGTTAATTAATCAACCAACTTTTAAAGCGGAAGCGCCATAAAACCTAAAAACTAAATATATAAACATAAAATCATCTCAAGATGCAACAGAAATAAACAATGGTGTATGCATATTACTTTTAAAAAATTAAAATAACTTCGTTCCATAAGAAACAATAAAAATTGAAGTAAATATAAGAACATGTTGTGAGCGGCATACTATCAAGTACGAAAGTATATACAGCCTAATACATAACTGCATGTGATAGTCATATTATTAATAATACAAGGCAACTTAGAAACTATACATAGTAGATGCCATCAAAAACATGAAACCATATACAAGTCGAAAGAACTATTATCAACCAAAGTGATACTTGGTATAATAAGGTCAGTGCATAAACAAAGATGTATATCTGCATATGTATAAAAATGTGTATATAAATGTAGTGTCTTAATAAATATATATATCTAAATATAAAAGAATGAATGAATGTGTACAAAAATATAAATAAATAAATGAATAAATAAATAAGTTATTGTCTAAAAATGAAGCTAAAACCATTAACATTAACAGTATTACAATATAAAATGAATAAATTACCCAAAAATGTGATATATGTATGTGTATGTACATGTATGGGAACAAATATCAGAGCACATTGAATTCTTAAAAATTTCAGAACTTAGTGTGCCTACGTTTCTTTAGGTGTGGTCTGATAGATGCCCTTTCATTTAAACCATGACCTTTATCAGCTCTCAGCAAAATAATCCACCTACTTTCTCTATCTTCGGTATGATTCATGATGTCACCTCCTCTTACATTAACATTCATTTTCTCCAGCACCCTAAACATGAACTTGTGTTCAGGACTTGTTTGTGTCACATGCTTGGCCAATGCATTCTGCAGATTACCTTTCTTTATATTATAACAGTGTTCCCTTATTCTGTCTCTTAATACCCTATTCGTTTTACCAACATAGAAACATGAACACAGTTCATATACAGCAAGGTATATGGCATCAGGTGTCATACAGTTGGCATTGGCTCGGGTATATATTTCCCTCTGTGTATCTGGATGTATAAATACTATGCTAGAATCTATTGAGGAGCAAAAGTTGCATTGTCCACAAGGTGTGGTTCCATAACTAAAACTCGGGTGCGTATTCTTGTTTGGTGGATAACAAAGCAATCTTTTAAGATTCTTCTTATTCCTATAGGTAAAGGACGGAGAATCACCTACAATGTTTGTCAATATGACATCAGTTTGTAGTATGTTCCAATTTTTGGAGATGATCTCTCTAATTTGTTTATTAACTGCTGTATATGAAGTCAGAAACCTATCTTTTGCATTTGTGACTTCTTTGACATCATTCATTACTATAGGCTTGGGCCCAAAATATGGGGTACCTGATGTTGAACGTAAACTTAGAGCATTATCAAATTGTAAATCTACCTCCAGAATTATAACCTCTCAGCAAACTTCTCTCCCAAGTCATATAAGTCTGCCATAAAGCCTTTGTCATTGGAATTCAACCTAGACATTCGTAGGGTCTGTCCTTTGACTATGTTACTGAAAACATACTGAGGATGCATACTAGTTCTGAATAGTAAAGTGTTCCTATAACAGGGTTTCCTAAAAATCCCAGTGTTAAACATTCCACATTCGAGTTTTTCGACATATAAATCTAAAAATTCAATTTTCGATAATGAATATTTCATTGTAAATTTCAAACATGGTGTAATGTTATTCAAAACCATATTGAAACTAAGCAATTCTTCTATATTACCATCCCATAGAATAAACACGTCATCCACAAACGTCTATAAAATCTTACATATTTCTTAAACATGTATTCTTTGAATAATAACTGTTCTTCCCAGTAAGCTAGGAGCATATTGGCGTAGCTGTTGGCACAAGGAGTGCCCATAGCTACGCCGTCTAATTGCTGATAAATATTATCAGTAAACATAAACACATTATTTTCCAGCACTAGCTCAAGGAAATGTACCAACAAGTCAATTAAAACATTGCCATAGGTACTATGTTCTGTAAGATATTTACTAACATAAGTTAGACCAAGATCATTAGGGATGACTGTAAACAATGATTGTATATCAAAAGTTACTAAAATCAGATTTTGGATAGTATCCATTTGATTATTAATATAGTACAAATCTGTTAAAAACTGTTTAGAATCACGCAATACAAATTCATTATTGTTTAAAATACACCTTAAATGTTTCTCAATAAAAACTGACAAGTGCTCCGTAACCCATCCTTGCCCTGAGACTATTGGTCTCATGGGTGGCTTGGTAATGCTTTTGTGTATTTTGGGTATTCCATGTATAACTGGGATGGTAGGCATCTTAATATATAAATAATTGAACTCATTTCTATTTATTAAATTACTTCTATAAATATCTGTTAAAATATCATGTACATATGCACACATTTCATGGACCTTAGTAAAATCAATTCTTGTATAAAACACATCACTTAACATATTATACATTTCATTCTGATAATCTATGGTATCAAGTACCACTATGCCAGTTGGTTACCTTTCAACGCTGTTTCTACATTTTCTACGTTGGTTACGTGACTATGAGTGAGTGAGTTTCTAGCTACTGGATATTCTACTAAAGCCATGGCGGATATTGAGCTTCCCTATAAGCCCAGAAGTGAACACCGGGGCAAGGCAGCGATGGAAGCCAAGTTTAAACAGCATCTTGATGGGACTCTTACTACATTATGGTCGCTAACAACTGAACAACTACCAGCTAATATGGGTGAGCGTGATGTGGATTTTCAGAAAGCTAATTTAATACTTAATGACATAGAGAAACACTTTTATAAACTGAAACGCTTTACAAATGCAAAGGCAGCATTTTCAATTTTGTTTAGATAATGCCATTATACCACGTGGGCTCAGGGTGTTCTCTATGCCTAGTCAAGGCAATGAATACCCAGAATTGCTGTCATTGTGGCAGCAGATAAATATTGAGACTAGCCGCAAATATTTACAACTGTTGATTAATTTCTTCAAACCTGAAGAACAAGCTCTAACTAGTAAAATCAATGATTTACAGCAACAGTTATTTAAAGACTATAGAGAGTTGGCTATACATGATTTATTTGACAATATACTTGACTGTGTATCTGCCTATGAGCGTAAACTATTTCAGCAGAAACAAAGTAAAGTTTCAAGGGACATACAGGATTTTAAAACAGGGCAAGTTTTTGTCTGGGAAAGGCGTGTCCCAGAAAGTATGCCTGCATCTGTTATCAAGCAAGGCAGCTTACCTCTTCAACAGCATAAGACTCTACAGAGCACTGGTAAGTGGTCTCATCTCCTGCAGCTGTTTCTAATGTGCCAGAAATTGCAGGAGAGGCCCCAGCCATTGCTAATGAATATGTTGACTCTGATACTATATCTGCTGATATTTGTCCTTCTACTAACTTAGCTGCTAGTAATGAGGAAATAGCAACTAGCAATGACTCTATAGATGTTATACATATAACGCATAACAGTATGAATGAAAATGTAAATTTATATCCTACTGTGAATGTTGTTAAGAATAGACTGCTGAATGATCAAGAGCAGGTTGTTAGATCTAAAACAAATGAATTTAAAAAAGGAGCAGCTTTAAATCTTTCCTTCCCTTTAGCAATACGCCAGAAGAAGAAATTAAGCAGAACACGCTCGAACAGTCGAGGGCGGCAAAAAAGGAAACTTTCAGGGGAGCCACTCACCAATACAACGCTAAAGAAAATGTGGACAAATCACAACAAAATTTAGTTTTTAATTTGTCCAGTGTTCCGCTGTCACAGCATGACATTAATTTATTAGTCAAAGGACTAAGTTTCATTCCTCATAGCAATAGTATGCTAGATGAAACCATCATAGATGTTAGAATGTTTTGCAGAAATGTTATGCTCAAGTACATTTATAATGATACTTCTATTAATACGATTGATAGTGAATTAACTACTGGCAATGATAAATTTGTGTTTAAGAATCTGAGTGACTATACACCAGTTAATCATCCATTAATTGAAGCATATTTACGCACTACAGAAGATGAGATTTATAAGTATTTTCATAAAAAGAGACTGAACAATTCTAATTTTATGTTTAATAATAATCTGTCATACCACGAAAGAAAGAGCCTTCATAACTTAAGAAATGATTTAAATATAACAATTAGGCCAGCAGATAAAGGCTCTGGCATAGTGGTACTTGATACCATAGATTATCAGAATGAAATGTATAATATGTTAAGTGATGTGTTTTATACAAGAATTGATTTTACTAAGGTCCATGAAATGTGTGCATATGTACATGATATTTTAACAGATATTTATAGAAGTAATTTAATAAATAGAAATGAGTTCAATTATTTATATATTAAGATGCCTACCATCCCAGTTATACATGGAATACCCAAAATACACAAAAGCATTACCAAGCCACCCATGAGACCAATAGTCTCAGGGCAAGGATGGGTTACGGAGCACTTGTCAGTTTTTATTGAGAAACATTTAAGGTGTATTTTAAACAATAATGAATTTGTATTGCGTGATTCTAAACAGTTTTTAACAGATTTGTACTATATTAATAATCAAATGGATACTATCCAAAATCTGATTTTAGTAACTTTTGATATACAATCATTGTTTACAGTCATCCCTAATGATCTTGGTCTAACTTATGTTAGTAAATATCTTACAGAACATAGTACCTATGGCAATGTTTTAATTGACTTGTTGGTACATTTCCTTGAGCTAGTGCTGGAAAATAATGTGTTTATGTTTACTGATAATATTTATCAGCAATTAGGCAGGCGTAGCTATGGGCACTCCTTGTGCCAACAGCTACGCCAATATGTTCCTAGCTTACTGGGAAGAACAGTTATTATTCAAAGAATACATGTTTAAGAAATATGTAAGATTTTATAGACGTTTTGTGGATGACGTGTTTATTCTATGGGATGGTAATATAGAAGAATTGCTTAGTTTCAATATGGTTTTGAATAACATTACACCATGTTTGAAATTTACAATGAAATATTCATTATCGAAAATTGAATTTTTAGATTTATATGTCGAAAAACTCGAATGTGGAATGTTTAACACTGGGATTTTAGGAAACCCTGTTATAGGAACACTTTACTATTCAGAACTAGTATGCATCCTCAGTATGTTTTCAGTAACATAGTCAAAGGACAGACCCTACGAATGTCTAGGTTGAATTCCAATGACAAAGGCTTTATGGCAGACTTATATGACTTGGGAGAGAAGTTTGCTGAGAGAGGTTATAATTCTACGGAGGTAGATTTACAATTTGATAATGCTCTAAGTTTACGTTCAACATCAGGTACCCCATATTTTGGGCCCAAGCCTATAGTAATGAATGATGTCAAAGAAGTCACAAATGCAAAAGTTAGGTTTCTGACTTCATATACAGCAGATAATAAACAAATTAGAGATCATCTCCAAAAATTGGAACATACTACAAACTGATGTCATATTGACAAACATTGTAGGTGATTCTCCGTCCTTTACCTATAGGAATAAGAAGAATCTTAAAAGATTGCTTTGTTATCCACCAAACAAGAATACGCACCCGAGTTTTAGTTATGGAACCACACCTTGTGGACAATGCAACTTTTGCTCCTCAATAGATTCTAGCATAGTATTTATACATCCAGATACACAGAGGGAAATATATACCCGAGCCAATGCCAACTGTATGACACCTGATGTCATATACCTTGCTGTATGTGAACTGTGTTCATGTTTCTATGTTGGTAAAACGAATAGGGTATTAAGAGACAGAATAAGGGAACACTGTTATAATATAAAGAAAGGTAATCTGCAGAATGCATTGGCCAAGCATGTGACACAAACAAGTCCTGAACACAAGTTCATGTTTAGGGTGCTGGAGAAAATGAATGTTAATGTAAGAGGAGGTGACATCACGAATCATACCGAAGATAGAGAAAGTAGGTGGATTATTTTGCTGAGAGCTGATAAAGGTCATGGTTTAAATGAAAGGGCATCTATCAGACCACACCTAAAGAAACGTAGGCACACTAAGTTCTGAAATTTTAAGAATTCAATGTGCTCTGATATTTGTTCCCATACATATACATACACATACATATATCACATTTTTGGGTAATTTATTCATTTTATATTGTAATACTGTTAATGTTAATGGTTTTAGCTTCATTTTTAGACAATAACTTATTTATTTATTCATTTATTTATTTATATTTTTGTACACATTCATTCATTCTTTTATATTTAGATATATACATTTATTAAGACACTACATTTATATACACATTTTTATACATATGCAGATATACATCTTTGTTTATGCACTGACCTTATTATACCAAGTATCACTTTGGTTGATAATAGTTCTTTCGACTTGTATATGGTTTCATGTTTTTGATGGCATCTACTATGTATAGTTTCTAAGTTGCCTTGTATTATTAATAATATGACTATCACATGCAGTTATGTATTAGGCTGTATATACTTTCGTACTTGATAGTATGCTGCTCACAACATGTTCTTATATTTACTTCAATTTTTATTGTTTCTTATGGAACGAAGTTATTTTAATTTTTTAAAAGTAATATGCATACACCATTGTTTATTTCTGTTGCATCTTGAGATGATTTTATGTTTATATATTTAGTTTTTAGGTTTTATGGCGCTTCCGCTTTAAAAGTTGGTTGATTAATTAACATGCAGATATTTAAAGCACATGGTTCCTGTGCTTCCTGTTTGTGATCTGAAGAAGCTACTAGTTAGTGAAAGCGCTTATCGTGGTTTATCTGTGTAATAAACTGAATTATTTGTCTCAGAAGACCGGATTACTTGGATTTTTTACACATTGAAGGTTATTTCTCACTCTGTCGACGCTTGCTTGAGTTATTTATCCACACACTAATCATACTAGCTAGGAGAAACAAGAAGAGTAAGGGAATACCAACAATGATAAAGAGGAAAACTACAACGGCGTTATAAGGGAAAGGGAGATATTAACGGCAGTATCTAAGGGTACCAAATACAAAAAAAAGGAAAAGCAACAAGGGCAACAGCAAAACATAAACATTTATAAACACAACACACCAATCATACTAGCTAGGAGAAACAAGAAGAGTAAGGGAATACCGACAATGTTACGAACAGGATTACGATGAAGTCGTACGCGAGTACAAACAGAACAGGAATAGTACTGAGAAAACGGGTTCGACAGCTATTAGTCACAAAACAGGATTACGATAAAGTCGTACGGGAGTACAAACAGAACAGGAATAGTACTGAGAAAAAGGGTTCGACAGCTATTAGTCACAAAACAGGATTACGATGAAGTCGTACGGGAGTACAAACAGAACAGGAATAGTACTGAGAAAAAGGGCTCTACAGCTATTAGTCACAAAAATGAAAGACTATCTAAAGGAATAACAGAGAGATGTTTTACTTATCTAAACACAGCTCGAGAGAGATTTGTCTACCACGTCTGATAGCTACAAGTGGCAAACAAGAAATGGGGTAATTTGGTAGGTGCATTGTGGGTAAGGGTGAAGCTCAACAGATTTGGTGGCTGCAAGCTTTAGTAATGGCTGGATCGGATCCAAACCTAATTGTTGAGGACAGAATGAAGACTGACAACATCAGATACTATTTACAGAAAGTCTGAGGATAGCAATTTTTAATGCCTCTCTAAAATTCACAAAGTACAAATATTCCTCCCATGAGGCACATTATTTAGGCAATGGT